>NC_064640.1:822558089-822861120 GCF_023864345.2 Schistocerca serialis cubense
TCTTCAACTGTCGACGGTCTCTGTCAGTCAACAGGCGATGTCGGCCTGTACGCTTTTGTGCTGTACGTTTCCCTTCACGTTTCCATTTCACTATCACATTGAAAACAGTGGACCTAGAGATGTTTAGGAGTGCGTTAATCTCGCGTGTAGACGTATGACACAAGTGACACCGAATCAACTGACCATGTTCGAAGACCGTGAGTTCCGCGGAGGGCCCCATTCTACTCTCTCAAGATGTCTAATGACTACTGAGGTCGCTGATATGGAGTACCTAGCAGTAGGTGGCAGCACAATGGACCTAATGTGAAAAACGTATGCTTTTGTGGGTGTCCGTATACTTGTGATGACATTGTGTACGTTTGTGTGTCTACCGTTTCTGTTGTTTCATATCGTAAGTGTGTGTCATTTAGAGTACATAATTCTGAATTCACAGATGATTGGCTTTTAGTTTGTAATGAATGGATGGAAAGCGATTAGGATTGAGTGAAATGAAGGAGTCAGTTATTTTCATCGCACTCTTTCAACAATGGCTCCGAGCACTATGGGACTTAATATCTATGGTCATCAGTCCCCTAGAACTTAGAACTAATTAAACCTAACTAACCTAAGGACATCACACACATCCATGCCCGAGGGAGGATTCGAACCTGCGACCGTAACGGTCGCTCGGCTCCAGATTGTAGCGCCTAGAACCGCACGTGTCTATATTCCTTGTTGACGTGTATCTGTGTTTCACAGATTTTCTGTGGGTATCAGGTGAGTTTTCCTTCTACAGAAACCTGGAGGTTGTTTCTTGTTGATACCAAACGTTTGTACGTTTTATACCAATATCATTGCTGAACAAACGCTGCAGTATTTTAAAGTAACTGATTTTCTGTGTATATATCTGAGCTCCTTGAGTGGTTTTACCCTCCGAAAACATTTAAGATATTCCCTATAAGTTCGAATCTAATCGTTATTAAACAGAATTTTGTGTTGGATTCAGCTTCATTTTCTGCTTGTATTTTTCTTACCTTATTGTTGCTATGGTTCAAAAAAATCAAATGTGTGTGAAATCTCATGGGTCTTAACTGCTAAGGTCATCAGTCCCTAAGCTTACACACTACTTAAACTAAATTATCCTAAGGACAAACACACACACCCATGCCCGAGGGAGGACTCGAACCTCCGCCGGGACCAGCCACACAGTCCAGGACTGCAGCGCCTAAGACCCCTCGGCTAATCCCGCGTGGCTGTCATCGTAGATCCTCAGAAGTGATGAAGGGATTTTACGCGTTTCTTGAGTTCCTGTGCAGACGTGTGGAGAGTTTTCTGACTCTGATAGAGTCTCGAGGCGGTATTTATTGTCGAGCTCCGCTGTGCGTGTGTATCTTGCAGCACTGCTTATGATTCGTAGTGCCTTGTTCTATACAACCTGTAGGCGTCGTAGGCTTGTTGGAGCTGCCAACCCCAGACTGTGGCTGTGTACGTCATAAGAGGTCTAATCACTGTCATGTGCTTGAATATCTACACCGGCCTGTTCAGTGTCCTTTGCCTTTTCAGCGCTGGATAAAGTTGTTTGAGCCTCGGGTGTGCTCGGCTGGCAAAGCATTGGTTGTGGTTCCCCCAGGTTAATTTTCGTGGCCGTGCGGTTAAAGGCGCTGCAGTCTGGAACCGCAAGACCGCTACGGTCGCAGGTTCGAATCCTGCCTCGGGCATGGATGTTTGTGATGTCCTTAGGTTAGTTAGGTTTAACTAGTTCTAAGTTCTAGGGGGCTAATGACCTCAGCAGTTGAGTCCCATAGTGCTCAGAGCCAGGTTAATTTTCGGAAACGTACTGGGCGCGACTGTAGTGTTATTTGTCTCTAGTGTTGGTGTTTGCGTAGTTGCTTCGGTCTACGGGTAAACAGAACTGCTTCGCATTTGTCCACGTTTACCTTATTACACCACAGTTCCAACCAAGGCTCGGCATTACAGTTTTGTGCTGCCTGTGGTCGTGAGTTGATGTTCGATGGCCTCCAGTTTTGCGCTAGGATTACGGTTTCATCCGCGTTTTGTATAGTTGAGATATCATTAATATAGAGGTTAAACAAGAGACGCGCCGGGATGCTGCCCTGAAGGTACTCCATCTTGTATACCGGGCCTTGTTGATTGTTTGCCCTAAATATTGGTGTTGATGCTTGTGTTGGTGAGGTACAAGCGTCTGAAAGGTACGAGTCCGACAGGGAAACAAGAGTCGCTGGGCCTGCGAATGAGGTCGTTGTGCCAGGCGTGGATCTAGGGACTGCGGGGAAAACCGAGGTATCTGCCCCGGGCGTCAGTTTCAGGAGGCGCCAAATTCATATTCTTGAAGAAAAAAATCTTGTTTCATAAAGCTCCAAGCTTTCGGCGCGCGTTGGTCTATCGCTTATTCATGTGATTTTAAAACGCATCCCTGTTGGTTTTTGAACATTTTTTAACACATTCTCAATTAATTTCTGAACGAATCATAACTTGAATTTTGAATGCATGCATAGTGTACGTGATTCCTCTGCCAAGGGAATCTCCGTTGCATCAAGAAATAAACAAGACATTTCCGCAGGCAAAAGGGGACGAGGCTGTAAGAGCTGAGCCGAACAAACCTGAAAGGGTGAATACCAATCGCTGTTTGTTTATGTAGTTGATTGGGTGTGCGACTCCTAAGTGTTGTTGTAATTATTAGCGATATCCATAGATTCAGACTATCAGAGTAGAAATAAACGACTAACAGGAATAACAAGTAAGAAAGATTACATATTAGCTTCTGGGTGTATCCAAGAAAATGAAATTTTGACACAAAACGTTTGGTCAGATCGCTACACTGCTAAGGGCCAGTTGTACTGTTCCCAGTTAACAGACGCGTAAGTTCTATTCTCGGAATAGCGCGGAAAACGCGTTGTACGAACACGCAATAATGCCTAACTGGAGAATAAATTCGGGATAACTAAACCGGTGAGTCTGACAGGGTTAATGAAGTTAACCGGACAATAAATTTTGACAGTGGCAGGAATAGTTACTGAATTAGTGATGACAAGATTGATTGTTAGAACGAGGAAGGAGAAGAAACGGAGACATCACATAAATTATATGGAAGAAAATGATGATTTCAAATTTCTATAGAAACTTCGCACTATTAATACTTTTAGATCTGATGTTTGAGAAACTGAAGCATATGAATGAAATGTGAAACTATTTCTTAACATGAAACTTTATGCTTGTAATAGGCCTTATAGGCATTTGAGACTGGTACTTCGTGAATTATATTCTGTCGTGTTGTTTATGTAAATGAGGTACATAAAAAAAACCATTTGTGTCAGAGCAGTCTCGATTAGTCTAGCAGACAGGGACAAAATATACGTGGTCAAATAGATAAATCACACCACTCTTGGGTACTATTTGTAGTAACAGCGTTTTCAGTATTAGACAATGACAATTTGATTTTTCATGTAGCAAAACGTTTGACGCACTTCGATGACGTAATAGATTCTTAAGCAGAAATGAATGCACGCCGTGTAAAGCTGTCACATGATTAGAGAGAAAAAATGCTGGGACCTAAGGATTGAAGAAATGTGTACTGTCTTGCTTGTCTCTCGTCTTTACTGGTTTTGTTTCCTATATTTAATTTTATGTCACACAAAAGAGAAAGTTATTAGTTAATAGGCAATAAAGAGTGCAAATTTTCGGAAGAGTTCTTGTTCTCCCGGTCACAAATAATACCACCCTTATTTAATTGTGAGTTTTTATAAAGGGGGTAGGATATCAAACCAGTCGACTGCGAATAGGAGAGGCACCATAGGAAATTTTAATTTCCACAGACATGAATGTAGATGTGATGCCTTCCATTACATAATATACACGTTTGAATTCCACAGAGCGATATGCAGTGACGTGCGATAGCAGAATGCTGTGTGAAGAGGCATGGCACTGCAGTTTGACGAAATAACATATGTTACATTTTTTGAACATATATGTTTTATATATCAAACCCTCCACAGAGACGTGAGCAATAAAATCAACATATTTTCGAAAAATCGTTTTTTTTTTTTTTTAATTTTTGACGTTCTATCTGAAACGCTCGGGTGGGATTATCGGGGGGGAGGGGGAAGGGGGTGGGGCACTACCAAGTTTTTGCCCCGGTTCGCAGGGGGACTGCGTCGTGCCATACACGACCGAAAGCCTTTTCGATGTCTAGGAACACTGCCCTTGTTATTTTGTTGGAACTGTAGCCGTCTGCTACATGTTCAACGACGCGAAGGCGTTGTTCTGTTGTGGAGTGGTAATTCCCGAAGCCGAATTGCTCCGGTCTCAGGGTGTTGTTGTTGATGGTTCAAATGGCTCTGAGCACTATGCGACCCAACCTCTGAGGTCATCAGTCGCCTAGAACTTAGAACTAATTAAACCTAACTAACCTAAGGACATCACACACATCCATGCCCGAGGCAGGATTCGAACCTGCGACCGTAGCGGTCACGCGGTTCCAGACCGAAGCTCCTTTAACCGCACGGCCACACCGGCCTGCTGTTGTTGATGCAGTGCCTAGTGAGTCGTTTTAGGACTCTCTTCTCGACAGTCTCCCTCGGCGAGCACAGAAAGCTGTTGAGTCGGTAATTTTGTGGGTGGGAGTGGTCTTTCTCTGGCTTCCTTAAATCATTACTTTGGTCGCCTTCCTAGACGCAAGGAAGTGTTGTTGATGTCTTAGGATGGTGTGTGAGTGTGTGTGTGTGTGTGTGTGTGTGTGTGTGTGTGTGTGTGTGTGTGTGTGTGTGTGTGTATTGAACGAGGGACCTAGAAACGACGGAAAGACTTCGTCCCGCCGTAGCCCTCGGTGGTTCACAACCCCACAACAGGCCACAGCAATCCACCCACCCCACCGCCGCCCCCACACCGAACCCAGGGTTATTGTGCGGTTCGGCCCCCAACGGACACCCCCCCCCCCCTCCCTCTGGAACGTCTCATACCAGTCGAGTGTAACCCCTAGTATTTGAAGTATTTGCGTGGTAGAGTAATGATGGTGTACGCGTACGTGGAGGCAGTGTTTGCGCAGCAATCGCCCACATAGTGTAACTGAGGTGGAACAAGACGGCCCCTCCCGCCGGAGGTTCGAGTTCTCCCTCGGGCATGGGTTTGTGTGTTGTTCTTAGAATAAGTGAGTTTACGTAGTGTGTAAGTCTAGGGACTGATGACCTAAGCAGTATGGTCCGTTAGGAATTCACACACATTTGAACATTTCTGGAATAAGGGGAACCAGCCTGCATTCGCCGAGGTACATGGAAAATCGCCTTAAAAACCATCCACAGACTGGCCAGCACATCGGACCTCGACACTAATCCACTAGGCGAATTCGTGCCGGGGACCGACACTCTTTCCCGTTCGGGATGGTACTCTCAGCATGGTACTCGACGTCTACATCCACATAGATACACCGCAAGCAACCGCACGGTGCACGACGAAGGGTACCCTGTACCACTACCAGTCATTTCCTTCCGTAATGAGTGTTAGGTTTTCTATCGCTTTGCTCGTGAATTCCCGGAGGACACGGTTCTAAAAGGCATCTGGGCCAGGGGCTTAATAGCCCATGTAATTTCATGTGTGCTAGTACGTCTGATTTCGTTGCGCGAGGGCTGGATACAAGACCTGTAACCTCGTGGTCCGTTTCAAGAATGAATACCGGGTGTGGTTTATATCTACTTGAAGAATCTATATAGCTTCTAGTGCCCATCTATTAGACACGTGATATAATTGGTCTGACTAACTGAGAATACGAATATAATGTAGTGGAGATTATTTTATCGTATGTTATTTATAAACCTGTGCTACAGAAATAAGTGTACAAGCTTTTCCTGTTTCACATTTGCGCAAGAAGGTAATTATTATATACTAAAACTAATAACATAACTGTTTTAGTTTCAGTTGTAAATGCATCTATAAAAACTGGGCTGAAAAGTAATTCCTCCATGATAATTGATAAGGCTTTTTAAACAAAACAAACTTTATTAACATCCTACACCTTTACTCCTCATGTCTCTGTATTTATTTCTCAGCATAATCACCCAGGCAACGAACACATTTCCCCCCCTGAGAGACCAGTTTGTTGATTATGTCACTATCGAATGTTTGACTTTGTTGCTGGGCCACGACCTCACCGTTGCTTGCACCGCTTTGGCACTGTCAAAATGACGTCGTCGAAGGTTCTCTATAAGTTTTTTAATCCGATGAAAATCGGATGGGCCAAGTTTGGACTGTGTGGAGGATGATCGATGACAGTGAGCCCAAGGCATAGGATTGTTGCAAATATCGCAGCGTTTGTGTGTGGACTGGCATTTTTATGTTGAAGCAGAGGGTGCTCCATGTGTGAACGAACTCTTCGAGTTCGAAATTAGATTACTGCACAAACCTCAATAGTTACGTTACAAACCGCCATGTTACATGTCACAGCTCAGAGCCCTCTAGCGGCAGAAAGCTGTAGACTTGAAGAATAAAGATATAGAATGTTAAAAACGTTAGATTTATTTAAAAACCTTTCCATAAAAATTCGGTGGCCCTTCTTTCCAGCACACCCTCGTACTAACACAATTAAGTGCCCTTCGGGCTGCAATCTTGCTACTTTCTTTTATAATCAGGACTTTAATAAATATGGAAAAGGTAGTGTCAGTCAGAACACAGGGAGAAATTGAGACATAAATGACAATAGATTCACTCATTCTTAACATCACAAGACAAAAAGAAAGTCTAAAGAAACTTCACACAGACATTTTCATTTGACAAACGGTTACACTAATTTGGTGTCTATGGTGGACAAAGTGATAAGCCCGGGATAGACACACGACACTAACCAGAACGCTAATCGGTCTATCTGACTTCATACACTTGAATTCGGGGTATGGCACAAAAACTACCCCACAATCAAGCATCTACAGTCTACTATTTCAAAAAAAGAAAAGTGGTTTGAAAGAACAGGGTCCTGAGAAACATATATTGAAGCCCCACGCCGTAGCAGTGGATACCTTACACTTCTGCTGGTCAGGGCGGCACACCATGATGCGTTCGACGACTGAAGTCATGGACGGCAGCAGTCTGATATTAACGGCGGGCGCCCGAAAAATCCAAGTACACGTTCTTGTGTTCGGCTACTTCGTAATGCAGATACTTCCCTATGAGCCTCTGAAACCCCGGTGGATTACAGTGTGCAGGTGAGCTCGTTTGCTGGTCTGCCAAACCAATTTGACTCCGTCCCACGGCTATGCGTGACGTAATATGTCAAATCTTAGACGGCCGACTCAAGGCAAATAAGTACACCCACGCATCACTTGATGTGTCCGTGATGCTAGTAGCAGTACTTCTGATGGTTCAGAAGGTGACTGCCACAGGCTCTAGGTGGCACAATAGCAACGGACACAAGTCTCACCGTTTAAGTAGAGACCTGCAGTTCTTTACTAGCGAAGCGCCAGCACAAGAGTAACTTCTTCTCCTTCTCTCTGATTTCCTCGCCAGCTCGGTAGCAATGCACATTTACATCTTAGACTACTCCCACATTAGCACAAGCCAATCACGAATTGGAGTGCCGTCTTCGAAGATGGGGACTGCTCCTTGCTCTTCGTACACCAATTTGACCAGTCAGAGGCTTTGAAGTTAATTGGGAGAAAAAAAAAATCAGCTTTGCAGCCTCTTTCTCATGCATTTACGCTATGCCTTTTGCTAACAATATGAGCAGGATGAAACCACAGCCCTCCATAAAAAGATTGTTATCTTCCCTTTTGCGTCCATTTAGAAGTTTCCAAAGAACTGCCATAAACTCGCTAAAAGCCTTGTGCCTTTACAAATATGTTTTTGTGACAGAGCCTGGACATCTGGGCGCCAGTGACCTCCCACGGAAGTTCGCAGAACGCTTACAGTCGTCTCATCGATTTCCTGCCTAACAAGGGCCCATCCTCTGCTCTACTGCCGATGTTCAATGCTTTGGCCATTGCAGCGGCGTCTCCTTGGCGTTACTCAGCCTACCTGGACGCGACCGGCGACCAACCGTCGCCATCCAAACATGTCTGCACAATGAGACCTTGGAATTCGGCAGTCCAGAAATGTTTTCACCCAGGGTCTGAAGAAAAAAAATGCGCTCCCCTTGGCCCGTAGTCGCTGTATGCTTTTACTGCAGTTGTTTAAATCGGCACCCTATTCCTTTAAACGCAGCTAAAGTTTACCGCTATTCCTTCACCAGAGCACACAAGCAAGAGCGTTATCTACTGCCCACCATTTGACCATGATGTATGAAGTCTGATCGTAATAAAGATTATCTCCCCTAAGAACATTAAGCCGCATGACACCGAATCAGAAGTGAGAGTGCCTTGCAATCTCTCTGTGTGCTGTAGTGTGCCTCTACAGGAGAGGTGTACCGTAATAACATCAACATACGAGGTGTGCTTAACTGTGTTAGTACGTTTATCTGCCGACTGTATAATGTATTTTACTATTGATGGAAGGTACCAGTGTGGAAAGTGTTACAGAATCGCTTTTGTTTTATTTAACTCCAGCAGTAATAACGTATTCATGTACATTGTTGTAAATAACTTTATAATACCCAAACGTAATCTGAAAATTGAATCCAATAGAAAATAAAGAATTAATCAGCATCTCTTCGCATTTGGAGTATAACATTTTTTTTAAATAATAAAGAATGAAGAAGATATATTACATAAAAGTCGTACTGCTCCAAGCTGGAGGCAATATTTAGATGTATGTTATGCATAAGTACTCCAAAGATCATATTGAAGAAAGCTGGTCAGGTACGAAGGTGCATAGGGTAACATGTTTCTTTTTCTCTTTTTTTTGCGTTTTCTTCGGAATTTACATATTATTTAAAGTTTAGTCTCTCTCTCTCTCTCTCTCTCTCTCTCTCTCTCTCTCTCTCTCTCTCCCTGTCTCTCTCTGTCTGTATGTCTCTGTCTCTCTCTCTCTTTTTCTTTATTGTGATTTCATTCCCCTGCCCAATATGGGCAGGGGAGGGCTGTTAGTGGCACAATCCGCCGCTCTTCAGCCGAGTGACATGACAACTAAAACAAGAATAACATGTTACATATATAAGGCGATAAAAATGGGAACATAAAACAGAGTAAGGGGAGAAAATGGAGGTAAAAATACACTGACATGGAGACGTTCATGGGGGACAATTAAAAAAGTCACCAGAAAGTTAAAAAACACAGTTGGTGACCCTTAAAACACAATGAAGACACTGAATGCACATGCACAGGTTGAAAGTCAGCCACAGTATTAAAAACACTCGAGAACAACACACTTAAAACCCACTTGGAGCATACACGATGAAGAATAAAATTTCCAGGTGGGACCTGCCGAGGGAAGGTCAGAGAGAATGGAAAAGAATGGAAGAGCAAGGAGCAGCAGGGGAGGTGCTGGGATGAAGAGAGTAGAGGTGAAAGCAGGTACACTAAGAGGCAGGAAACACGTGGGGCAGGAGATGAAGAGGGGAGACAAGGCAAGATGGAGTGCAGAGACACTGAAAGGGAGCATAAGAGAGAGAGGGGACTAGGAGGGGGAAGCCGCTCAGGGGAAGGGAGGGGGAGAAGAGGTAGCCCTGAGGAGGAGGCAGGAAGATGGGGTTAGAGTTGGTAGGAAGGGTAGATGTCAGGGTGAAGCTCACCATCAGGGAGGGGTGGATGGTGGAAGCTGCATTGGGAAAGGAGACAAAGGGTGTGGAGAGGGAGAGAGGATGGGACACAATGGTAAATGTGAGGCAATGGGTTGGGGGTGGAGAGGAAGGGAGGCACCAGGGGCTGAGGCGGATCAATGCAGTGGACAATATATAGTATGCAGATGTGTTCAAGGGAAAAGGAGAAGGTGGGCGAAGGGAATGAGGTCATAGAGGGTGTGCGTGGGGGACGGAAGGCAGATGCGAAGGGGAGCTGGAGCGCATGGCGTTCGAGGATTAGGAGGGCTTTATAGAACTGGGGAGGGGTGGTAATCCAAGCTACGCTGGCATAACAGAAGATGGGGCGGATCAAGGATTTGTAGGTGTGAAGGATAGTGGAAGGATCAGACCCCACTTCTGGCCGGACAAGAGTTTCAGGAGTCGGAGTCGGTTGTGAGATTTGTTTTGGATGGTAAGGAGATGGGGAGTCCAGGTAAGGTGGCGGTCGAGGGTGAGGCCAAGGTATTTGAGGGTAGGAGTAAGGTGGATAGAACAGCCATAAATGGTGATGTAGAAATCATGGAGACGGCAGGAGCGGGTGGTGCAGCCTATAATGATCGCCTGGGTCTTGGAGGGGTTGATATGGAGGAACCACTGGTTGCACCAAGCGTTGAATTGGCCAAGGTAGGTTTGGAGGGTACGTTGGGACCGTTGAAGGGTAGGATAAAGGGCTAGGAAGGCGGTGTCATCAGCAAACTGGAGAAGATGAACAGGTGGGGTAGAGTTCGGCATATCAGCAGTGTACAGGAGATAGAGGAGAGGGGAAAGGAAAGAGCCTTGGGGCACGTTGGCAGAGGGATAGAAAGTACAGGAGTTGGATTTGTGGATAGTCTCTCTCTCTCTCTCTCTCTCTCTCTCTCTCTGTCTCTCTCTCTCTCTCTCTCTCTCTGTTTATGGTGTTACAAAAAGGACAGCCAAACTTTCAGGGAACATTACTCACACACAAATAAAGAAAAGGTGTTACGTGGACATGCATCCGGAAATGCTTAATTTCCATGTTAGAGCTCATTTTAGTTTTGTCAGTATGTACTGTACTTCCTCGATTCACCTCCAGTTGGCCCAATTGAAGGAAGGTAATGTTGACTTCGGTGCTTGTGTTGTCATGCGACTCATTGCTCTACAGTACTAGCATCAAGCACATCGGTACGTAGCGTCAACAGATTAGTGTTCATCACGAACGTGGTTTTGCAGTAAGTGCAATGTTTACAAATGCGGAGTTGGCAGATGCCCTTTCGATGTATGGATTAGCACGGGGCAATAACCGTGGCGCGGTACGTTTGTGTCGAGACAGATTTCCAGAACGAAGGTGTCCCGACAGGAAGACGTTCGAAGCAATTGATCGGCGTCTTAGGGAGCATGGAACATTCCAGCCTATGACTCGCGACTGGGGAAGACCTAGAAAGACGAGGACACCTGCAATGGAAGAGGCAATTCTTCGTGCAGTTGACGATAACCCTAATGTCAGCGTCAGAGAAGTTGCTGCTGTACAAGGTAACGTTGAAAACGTCACTGTATAGAGAGTGCTGCGGGAGAACCAGTTGTTTCCGTACCATGTTCAGCGTGTGTAGGCACTATCAGTAGCTGATTGGCCTCCACGGGTACACTTCTGCGAATGGTTCATCCAACAATGTGTCAACCCTCATTTCAGTGCAAATGTTCTCTTTACGGATGAGGCTTCATTCCAACGTGATCAAATTGTAAATTTTCACATTCAACATGTGTGGGCTGACGAGAATCCGCACGCAATTGTGCAATCACGTCCTCAACACAGATTTTCTGTGAACGTTTGGGCAGGCATTGTTGGTGATGTCTTGATTGGGCCCCATGTTCTTCCACCTACGCTCAATGGAGCAGGTTGTCATGATTTCATACGCGGTACTCTACCTGTGCTGCTAGAACATGTGCCTTTACAAGTACGACACAACATGTGGTTCATGCACGATGGAGCTCCTGCACATTTCAGTCGAAGTGTTCGTACGCTTCTCAACAACAGATTCAGTGACCGATTGATTGGTAGAGGCAGACCAATTCCATTGCCTCCACGCTCTCCTGATCTCAACCCTCTTGACTTTCATTTATGGGGCCATTTGAAAGCTCTTGTCTACGCAACCCCAGTACCAAAGGTAGAGACTCTTCGTGCTCGTATTGTGGAGGGCTGTGATACAATACGCCATTCTCCAGGGCTGCATCAGCGCATCAGGGATTCCATGCGACGGAGGGTGGATGCATGTATCCTCGCTAACGGACGACACTTTGAACATTTCCTGTAAAAAAGTGTTTGAAGTCACGCTGGTACGTTCTGTTGCTGTGTGTTTCTATTCCATGATTAATGTGATTAGAAGAGAAGTAATAAAATGAGCTCTGACTTGGAAAGTAAGCATTTGCGGACACATATCCACATAACATTTTTTCTTTCTTTCTGTGTGAGGAATGTTTCCTGAAAATTTGGCCGTACCTTTTTGTAACACCCTGTGTGTATGTACACTCCTGGAAATTGAAATAAGAACACCGTGAATTCATTGTCCCAGGAAGGGGAAACTTTATTGACACATTCCTGGGGTCAGATACATCACATGATCACACTGACAGAACCACAGGCACATAGACACAGGCAACAGAGCATGCACAATGTCGCCACTAGTACAGTGTATATCCACCTTTCGCAGCAATGCAGGCTGCTATTCTCCCATGGAGACGATCGTAGAGATGCTGGATGTAGTCCTGTGGAACGGCTTGCCATGCCATTTCCACCTGGCGCCTCAGTTGGACCAGCGTTCGTGCTGGACGTGCAGACCGCGTGAGACGACGCTTCATCCAGTCCCAAACATGCTCAATGGGGGACAGATCCGGAGATCTTGCTGGCCAGGGTAGTTGACTTACACCTTCTAGAGCACGTTGGGTGGCACGGGATACATGCGGACGTGCATTGTCCTGTTGGAACAGCAAGTTCCCTTGCCGGTCTAGGAATGGTAGAACGATGGGTTCGATGACGGTTTGGATGTACCGTGCACTATTCAATGTCCCCTCGACGATCACCAGTGGTGTACGGCCAGTGTAGGAGACCGCTCCCCACACCATGATGCCGGGTGTTGGCCCTGTGTGCCTCGGTCGTATGCAGTCCTGATTGTGGCGCTCACCTGCACGGCGCCAAACACGCATACGACCATCATTGGCACCAAGGCAGAAGCGACTCTCATCGCTGAAGACGACACGTCTCCATTCGTCCCTCCATTCACGCCTGTCGCGACACCACTGGAGGCGGGCTGCACGATGTTGGGGCGTGAGCGGAAGACGGCCTAATGGTGTGCGGGACCGTAGCCCAGCTTCATGGAGACGGTTGCGAATGGTCCTCGCCGATACCCCAGGAGCAACAGTGTCCCTAATTTGCTGGGAAGTGGCGGTGCGGTCCCCTATGGCACTGCGTAGGATCCTACAGTCTTGGCGTGCATCCGTGCGTCGCTGCGGTCCGGTCCCAGGTCGACGGGCACGTGCACCTTCCGCCGACCACTAGCGACAACATCGATGCACTGTGGAGACCTCACGCCCCACGTGTTGAGCAATTCGGCGGTACGTCCACCCGCCCTCCCGCATGCCCACTATACGCCCTCGCTCAAAGTCCGTCAACTGCACATACGGTTCACGTCCACGCTGTCGCGGCATGCTACCAGTGTTAAAGACTGCGATGGAGCTCCGTATGCCACGGCAAACTGGCTGACACTGACGGGGGCGGTGCACAAATGCTGCACAGCTAGCGCCATTCGACGGCCAACACCGCGGTTCCTGGTGTGTCCGCTGTGCCGTGCGTGTGATCATTGCTTGTACAGCCCTCTCGCAGTGTCCGGAGCAAGTATGGTGGGTCTGACACACCGGTGTCAATGTGTTCTTTTTTCCATTTCCAGGAGTGTATATATATCAGCGATATACAGTGACGTGCTATAGCAGAATATAGTGAATATAGTGTGAAGAGGCATGGCGTTGCAGTTTGCCACACTTAAGAACAAATAACATGTGTTACATTTCTTGAACATATATGTTTTATACAGGGTGGTCCTTTGATAGTGACTGGGCCAAATATCTCACGAAATAAGCATCAAACGAAATAACTACAAAGAACGAAACTCGTCTAGATTGAAGAGGGGAAACCAGAAGGCGCTATGGTTGGCCCGCTAGATGGCGCTGCCAAAGGTCAAACGGACGTCAACTGCGTTTCTTTATAGGAACCCCCATTTTTATTACGCATTCGTGTACTCATTCCGCCAGTGCGGACGGTATATGCTTCGTGATACATTACCCGGGTTAAAATGGACCGTTTACCAATTGCGGAAAAGGTTGATTTCGTGTTGATGTATGGCTATTATGATCAAAATGCCCAACGGGCGTGTGCTATGTATAATGCTTGGTATGCTGGACGACATCATCCAAGGGTCCGGACCGTTCGCCGGATAGTTCCGTTATTTAAGGAAACAGGAAGTGTTCAAGCCACATGTGAAACGTCAACCACGACCTGCAACAAATGATGATGCCCAAGTAGGTGTTTTACCTGCTGTCGCGGCTAATCCGCACATCAGTAGCAGACAAATTACGCGAGAAAAGGGAATCTCAAAAAGTCGATGTTGAGAATACTACATCAACATCAATAGCACCCGTACCATATTTCTATGCACCAGGAATTGCATGGCGACGACTTTGAACGTCTGGGCACAAGAGAAATTACGGGACGATGACAGATTTTTTGCACGCGTTCTGTTTAGCGACGAAGCGTTATTCAGCAGCAGCGGTAACGCAAACTGCATAATATGCACTATTGGGCAACGGAAAATCCACGATGGCTGTGACAAGTGGAAATCAGCGGACTTGGCGGGTTAATGTATGGTTCGGCATTATGGGAGGAAGGATAATTGGCCCCCATTTTATCAATGGCAATCTAAATTGTGCAATGTATGCTGATTTCCTACGTAATGTTCTACCGATGTTACTACAAGATGTTTCACTGCATGACAGAATGGCGATGTACTTCCAACATGATGGATATCCGGCACATAGCTCGTGTGCAGTTGAAGCGGTATTGAATATCACATTTCATTACAGGTGGATTGGTCGTCGAAGCATCACCGGATCTGACGTCCCCTGATATCTTTCTGTGAGGAAAGTGGAAGGATATACGCCTGACAACATGCGTCAGCGCATTGTCAATGCATGTGCGAACATTACGGAAGGCGAACTACTTGCTGTTGAGAGGAATGTCGTTACACGTATTGCCAAATGCATTGAGGTTGACGGATATCATTTTGAGCATTTATTGCATTAATGTGGTATTTACAGCTAATCACGCTGTAATAGCATGCGTTCTCAGAAATGATAAGTTCACAAAGATACATGTATCACATTGGAACAACCGAAATGAAATGTTCGAACGTAGCTACGTTCTGTGTTTTAATTTAAAAAAACCTACTTGTTACCAACTGTTCGTCTAAAATTGTCAGCCATATGTTTGTGACTATTACAGCATCATCTATTACAATGCGAAAAAAGTGGTCCAACTAAAACATTCATATTTATTTACGTACTACACGAATATGTGATAAAAATGGGGGTTCCTATTAAAAAAAACGCAGCTGATATCCGTTTGACCCATGGCAGCACCATATAGAGGACCAACCATAGCGCCGTCTGGTTTCTCCCTTCAAGCTAGACAAGTTTCATTCTTTGTAGTTTTTTCGTTTGGCGCTTATTTCGTGAGATATATTGGCCCAGTCACGATCAATGGACCACCCTGCATATATATATGTATCTGTCACACACACACTTCACAGGTACACACCATTTTACAAATTTACTTGTAATACTGGACGAAACTGTGGTCATTAACAGCTGGGAACATCACTTAATTATTCCAAAATCTATTGATGAACAACACGGGCTCTGTAGAGAATTTATATCTGTTCAGAATTTAGGTTTATTGAGGAATTTTTTTATCAAACCAGATAGAAAGGGATTTGGGGACGTCGTCTCTCGAACGTTCTTTCTGTATTTTATCACTGCTCCAGCTCTGGGGCTGCTGCTTTTATATCTCCATGACGATTTGTGTGACGTTAAATCGTTTGGTTTCAATCACGTGGAGGATATAGAGGATCCACCCTCCAGACGTCTGGTTAGGGGCTCTTAGCATAACATTTTGCAGGTTAAGATCGTTGTTTCACACCACTCTGTGACAACGTAACTTCTTAACGCGGAAGGATAGGGGGCTCATCAAGGACTGATGTTTGGGAGGGGCTGGGGGGGGGGGGGGGGAGCCATCCCTTTTCCACTCAGCGGAATGCGAGGAACAAACGGGAGCTATGAACATCATCATCAGATAATGGAGAGACAGGCAATGCATCACCTGAAGCTGTCTGCATCATCTGACTAACCATGAGAAAATCCGAAGTAACCTGTTTCTCCACCGTATCAGAATGAGGAAAGGACAGTATTGCATTAGAACACTGTAAAGGCAGAGCCGGACGGAGTGGCCGAGCGGTTCTAGGCGCTACAGTCTGGAGCCGCGCGACCGCTACGGTCGCATGTTCGAATCCTGCCTCGGGTATGGATGTGTGTGATGTCCTTAGGTTAGTTAGGTTTACGTAGTTCGAAGTTCTAGGGGACTGATGACCTCAGATGTTAAGTCCCATAGTGCTCAGAGCCATTTTGTAAAGGCAGAGCAGCAGACGATGTCTCCGTTAAATGACCGGAACCCACAGGAACAGCTGTTTTTACAGATAGAGGAGAGGACGCAGATGTAACATTCATTTCAACGAAACTTCCTGGCAGATTAAAACTGTGTGCCCGACCGAGACTCGAACTCGGGACCTTTGCCTTTCGCGGGCAAGTGCTCTACCATCAGAGCTACCGAAACACGACTCACGCCCGGTACTCACAGCTTTACTTCTGCCAGTATCTCGTCTCTGATTCATTTCAACATCAGGAGATCCAGCCATGTCATCCTGCCGATACAAAAACCGCAATTAACGTCAGTATTTAAAGCATCACCACCGGAAGAAACACCCTCCACCATCACGTTCTCGGAGAGGCGAGATTGGGGAGGATAACTTCAAGACTTTCACCACCCTAATTCCGCTGGATTTTAAATTGTGCTACCGGTGCCGTCGCCTTAACGGCAGCAGGGGCCGCATCTCAACGCACCGGTGACGGGAAATGTCGTGCTGAAAGGTATTGACAGCAGATTGCGGAGACACTAATTCAGCTAATGTCAACGGACGACGTTTTCCATAAGACGACTTTAAAACCGTAACACGACGTGGGCAGTTGGATCTGAGATGGTTACTTCATTGCAAAGGAAGGAAGTTCCTTCTTGCCCTGCGTACGTAACATGAACCTGGTATCCAGAAAGATTCAGGTGTGAACGAATATTCGATTGAACACACATATAGCGGTTCGGATACCACTGTAAAATACGACGAGTTGAGAAAAGGGATGGAGAGAGAGAGTGTTATATACGAGTGTATGATAAACCCTTTTCTCGAAAACTTCTGTCCTTCAAACCTCCTCTGTGTTGCCACAGATGACGTGCCATTTATCACACTTGTACTAAGATGGCAGAACACGTGAGGTCTTAGCGAGAAACTGATATTGGGTGAATAAAAATTTTTTCTGTTAGTTTGTTTATACGGGATGTCATTCACTTTTTATTAGCAGAATACGAGAAACTACACAATTACTCCACTTTATGAATCACAAATAATTTCTAATCTTCACACTTTAATAAGAACGAAACAAGGAACTGCGAATTTGCGTAATTACTGTGAAATTTTTCTGAAAAAATGGCGCTGAGCACTATGGGACTTAGCTGCTGAGGTCATCAGTCCCCTAGAACATAGAACTACTTAAACCTAACTAATTTAAGGACATCACACACATCCATGCCCGAGGCAGGATTCGAACCTGTGACCGCAGCAGTCGTACAGTTCCAGACTGTAGCGCCTAGAACCGCTCGGCCACACCGGCCGACGAAATTTTTCTCAATTACGTATCCAAATAACCAGAGATTTCTACTTAAGTCCTCAATCGATACCGACCGCGGCAGACAACATGTCTGTCCTCCGAGACTGCCAAACCGCTTCGCCCGCCATTCATGTTAGGCGCGATCCGAAAGCCTCCAAAGTGCTTCGTCTGTATTTTCATTTAGCAATTGTTTACTATCCTGTTGGTAATTAACACTTTTCAAGTAACTGAATGATAGCCTGCTACTGAGAGATCTACATCTACATCTACATTGATACTCCGCAAGCCACCCAACGGTGTGTGGCGGAGGGCACTTTACGTGCCACTGTCATTACCTCCCTTTCCTGTTCCAGTCGCGTATGGTTCGCGGGAAGAACGACTGTCTGAAAGCCTCCGTGCGCGCTCTAATCTCTCTAATTTTACATTCGTGATCTCCTCGGGAGGTATAAGTAGGGGGAAACAATATATTCGATACCTCATCCAGAAACGCACCCTCTCGAAACCTGGCGAGCAAGCTACACCGCGATGCAGAGCGCCTCTCTTGCAGAGTCTGCCACTTGAGTTTATTAAACATCTCCGTAACGCTATCACGGTTACCAAATAACCCGGTGACAAAACGCGCCGCTCTTCTTTGGATCTTCTCTATCTCCTCCGTCAACCCGACCTGGTACGGATCCCACACTGATGAGCAATACTCAAGTATAGGTCGAACGAGTGTTTTGTAAGCCACCTCCTTTGTTGATGGACTACATTTTCTAAGCACTCTCCCAATGAATCTCAACCTGGTACCCGCCTTACCAACAATCAATTTTATATGATCATTCCACTTCAAATCGTTCCGTACGCACACTCCCAGATATTTTACAGAAGTAACTGCTACCAGTGTTTGTCCCGCTATCATATAATCATACAATAAAGGATCCTTCTTTCTATGTATTCGCAATACATTACATTTGTCTATATTAAGGGTCAGTTGCCACTCCCTGCACCAAGTGCCTATCCGCTGCAGATCTTCCTGTATTTCGCTACAATTTTCTAATGCAGCAACTTCTCTGTATACTACAGCATCATCCGCGAAAAGCCGCATGGAACTTCCGACACTATCTACTAGGTCATTTATATATATTGTGAAAAGCAATGGTCCCATAACACTCCCCTGTGGCACGCCAGAGGTTACTTTAACGTCTGTAGACGTCTCTCCATTGATAACAACATGCTGTGTTCTGTTTGCTAAAAACTCTTCAATCCAGCCACACAGCTGGTCTGATATTCCGTAGGCTCTTACTTTGTTTATCAGGCGACAGTGCGGAACTGTATCGAACGCCTTCCGGAAGTCAAGAAAAATAGCATCTACCTGGGAGCCTGTATCTAATATTTTCTGGGTCTCATGAACAAATAAGGCGAGTTGGGTCTCACACGATCGCTGTTTCCGGAATCCATGTTGATTCCTACATAGTAGATTCCTGGTTTCCAGGAATGACATGATACGCGAGCAAAAAACATGTTCTAAAATTCTACAAGAGATCGACGTAAGAGATATAGGTCTATAGTTTTGCGCATCTGCTCGACGACCCTTCTTGAAGACTGGGACTATCTGTGCTCTTTTCCAATCATTTGGAACCCTCCGTTCCTCTAGAGACTTGCGGTACACGGCTGTTAGAAGGGGGCAAGTTCTTTCGCGTACTCAGTGTAGAATCGAATTGGTATCCCGTCAGGTCCAGTGGACTTTCCTCTATTGAGTGATTCCAGTTGCCTTTCTATTCCTTGGACACTTATTTCGATGTCAGCCATTTTTTCGTTTGTGCGAGGATTTAGAGAAGGAACTGCAGTGCGGTCTTCCTCTGTGAAACAGCTTTGGAAAAAGGTGTTTAGTATTTCAGCTTTACGCGTGTCATCCTCTGTTTCAATGCCATCATCATCCCGTAGTGTCTGGATATGCTGTTTCGAGCCACTTACTGATTTAACGTAAGACCAGAACTTCCTAGGATTTTCTGTCAAGTCGGTACATAGAATTTTACTTTCGAATTCAATGAACGCTTCACGCATAGCCCTCCTTACGCTAACTTTGACATCGTTTAGCTTCTGTTTGTCTGAGAGGTTTTGGCTGCGTTTAAACTTGGAGTGGAGCTCTCTTTGCTTTCGCAGTAGTTTCCTAACTTTGTTGTTGTACCACGGTGGATTTTTCCCGTCCCTCACAGTTTTACTCGGCACGTACCTGTCTAAAACGCATTTTACGATTGCCTTGAACTTTTTCCATAAACACTCAACATTGTCAGTGTCGGAACAGAAATTTTCGTTTTGATCTGTTAGGTAGTCTGAAATCTGCCTTCTATTACTCTTGCTAAACAGATAAACCTTCCTCCCTTTTTTTATATTCCTATTAACTTCCATATTCAGGGATGCTGCAACGGCCTTATGATCACTGATTCCCTGTTCTGTACATACAGAGTCGAAAAGTTCGGGTCTGTTTGTTATCAGTAGGTCCAAGATGTTATCTCCACGAGTCGGTTCTCTGTTTAACTGCTCGAGGTAATTTTCGGATAGTGCACTCAGTATAATGTCACTCGATGCTCTGTCCCTACCACCCGTCTTAAACATCTGAGTGTCCCAGTCAATATCTGGTAAATTGAAATCTCCACCTAAGACTATAACATGCTGAGAAAATTTATGTGAAATGTATTCCAAATTTTCTCTCAGTTGTTCTGCCACTAATGCTGCTGAGTCGGGAGGTCGGTAAAAGGAGCCAATTATTAACCTAGTTCGGTTGTTTAGTGTAACCTCCACCAATAATAATTCACAGGAACTATCCACTTCTACTTCACTACAGGATAAACTACTACTAACAGCGACGAACACTCCACCACCGGTTGCATGCAATCTATCCTTTCTAAACACCGTCTGTACCTTTGTAAAAATTTCGGCAGAATTTATCTCTGGCTTAAGCCAGCTTTCTGTACCTATAACGATTTCAGCTTCGGTGCTTTCTATCAGCGCTTGAAGTTCCGGTACTTTGCCAACGCAGCTTCGACAGTTGACAATCACAATACCGATTGCTGCTTGGTCCCCGCATGTCCTGACTTTGCCCCGCACCCGTTGAGGCTGTTGCCCTTTCTGTACTTGCCCAAGGCCATCTAACCTAAAAAACCGCCCAGCCCACGCCACACAACCCCTGCTACCCGTGTAGCCGCTTGTTGCGTGTAGTGGACTCCTGACCTATCCAGCGGAACCCGAAACCCCACCACCCTATGGCGCAAGTCGAGGAATCTGCAGCCCACACGGTCGCAGAACCGTCTCAGCCTCTGATTCAGACCTTCCACTCGGCTCTGTACCAAAGGTCCGCAGTCAGTCCTGTCGACGATGTTGCAGATGGTGAGCTCTGCTTTCATCCCGCTAGCGAGACTGGCAGTCTTCACCAAATCAGATAGCCGCCGGAAGCCAGAGAGGATTTCCTCCGATCCATAGCGACACACATCATTGGTGCCGACATGAGCGACCACCTGCAGATGGGTGCACCCTGTACCCTTCATGGCATCCGGAAGGACCCTTTCCACATCTGGAATGACTCCCCCCGGTATGCACACGGAGTGCACATTGGTTTTCTTCCCCTCTCTTGCTGCCATTTCCCTAAGGGGCCCCATTACGCGCCTGACGTTGGAGCTCCCAACTACCAGTAAGCCCACCCTCTGCGACTGCCCGGATCTTGCAGACTGAGGGGCAACCTCTGGAACAGGACAAGCAGCCATGTCAGGCCGAAGATCAGTGTCAGCCTGAGACAGAGCCTGAAACCGGTTCGTCAGACAAACTGGAGAGGCTTTCCGTTCAGCCCTCCGGAATGTCTTTCGCCCCCTGCCACACCTTGAAACGACCTCCCACTCTACCACAGGTGAGGGATCAGCCTCAATGCGGGCAGTATCCCGGGCAACCACAGTCGTAGTCCGATCAGGGGATGTGTGGGACGAGCTGGCCGTCCCCGACAAACCCCCATCCGGACCCCCACAGTGATGCCCATTGGCAACAGCCTCAAGCTGTGTGACCGAAGCCAACACTGCCTGAAGCTGGGAGCGAAGGGATGCCAACTCAGCCTGCATCCGAACACAGCAGTTGCAGTCCCTATCCATGCTAAAAACTGTTTTGCAAAGAACGTCTGAACTAATCTACAGAGAGCGCAAACAAATCGACAAAATTTAAACGGTTATTAAAATACAAGATTGCCTAGTAAATTCAGTAATGCTGCTACTTGCGCACTGCTGACACTGCTCGGCGGCGGAAGGAGACTACGCGAATTTACACTATTCAGGTACTAAAACGCGATGCTACAACTCTCAAATACTATAATACGCCCGAAATTTATGAATTAAACAATGCAAGTACCAAAAACACGCAAAGAAATTAAGAATTAAACTATGTAACAAATGAGTGAGCTAGGAGTATACGACTTGCTGCTGCAGCTGCTTATCCAACGGCGGCAGGGAGCACACTGACTGCGACCAACCGACACTGGCCGTTCAAAACAAAACAGTAGACAAACGACTACGCGAATTTACACTATTCAGGTACTAAAACGCGATGCTACAACTCTCAAATACTATAATACGCCCGAAATTTATGAATTAAACAATGCAAGAACCAAAAACACGCAAAGAAATTAAGAATTAAACTATGTAACAAATGAGTGAGCTAGGAGTATACGACTTGCTGCTGCAGCTGCTTATCCAACGGCGGCAGGGAGCACACTGACTGCGACCAACCGACACTGGCCGTTCAAAACAAAACAGTAGACAAACGACTACGCGAATTTACACTATTCAGGTACTAAAACACGATGCTACACTCTCAAATACTATAATACGCCCGAAATTTATGAATTAAACAATGCAAGAACCAAAAACACGCAAAGAAATTAAGAATTAAACTATGTAACAAATGAGTGAGCTAGGAGTATACGACTTGCTGCTGCAGCTGCTTATCCAACGGCGGCAGGGAGCACACTGACTGCGACCAACCGACACTGGCCGTTCAAAACAAAACAGTAGACAAACGACTACGCGAATTTACACTATTCAGGTACTAAAACACGATGCTACACTCTCAAATACTATAATACGCCCGAAATTTATGAATTAAACAATGCAAGAACCAAAAACACGCAAAGAAATTAAGAATTAAACTATGTAACAAATGAGTGAGCTAGGAGTATACGACTTGCTGCTGCAGCTGCTTATCCAACGGCGGCAGGGAGCACACTGCTGTTACATGTAATTGAAGTAAATACACTGTTCAGTTTTTCTAATATTGGTAACAGAAGGTTATCATTTTGGCTCGCAACTTTCGAATGCAATAGCCGATCGCGGACTATCACGATCGAACAAACCGTCTGTCATCGGTAACTCACACCAAATTACGTAATCATGCCACAGCTGCCTTCTCAACTTCATAAGAAGACCTTCTTGTAGCCGAATATGATAGCTGTCACGCACACGGCGCCCCGAGTTCGATTCCCGGTGGGGTCAGGGATTTTCTCTGCCTCGAGATGACTGGGTGTTGTGTGTCTTTCATCATTTCATCCTCATTCACTCGCAAGTCGCCGTAGTGGCGTTAAAGAACTTGTGGAGCTGCGGCCGAACCGCCCCACGAGGGGTCACCGGCCACCAATGCCATACGCTCATTATTATTATAGCTGTAAAGCCAGAAATATTACAAACATTGCAAACGATGTTGTACTAACCAACTTTCCAGCCGGATATATATCGATGACAAGAAGAATTTGTTAAGCCCAAAAACTGCAAGAGCTACAGCTGCTAATGCGTAGGTTCTGTAGCCGCCACAATGAAAAGACACGCCTATCGCCTACAGTAAAAGATTAAGAAATTCATTCAGAACTGTAACAACAGCTTGAACCAGTAATTTTTGGAATCTGTAATTATATTAATACCTTCAGCTGCTGACGGGCGTTGATATATATTAACGAGGACAGGTGAAAATGTGTGCACCAACCGGGACTCGAACCTGGGATCTCCTGCTTACATGGCAGATGCTGTATCCAACCATTTCTTTTTGTTGTGTTTTGTCGTTACAGATGTCACATGACATCAGTTCAAGTTCCTTGTTTGATCCTTTCACTCAGTTTTTTATTACAGAGGCCAACCAGCTCTCTGACCAAACACGCTGAGCTTATGTGCCAGCATCCATCTAAGCCACTGAGGACACAGAGGAGAGTTCGACTGCAGGGACTATCTCGCACACTCCTCCCACGAGACCCCCATTCTCTCCTTGTATGTCCACACACTACATTCATAGTGTCCCACTCCAACGCACTCATTGCTCGTGGAAGACATTCTTACCAAGTCCAGTAAGAGTTCTGGTAATATGTGTACATCAGCACAGAAGAAGAAGGTCATGGCCAGAATTACCAGAACTATACACTTACATGGATATGGTGTCTGTTCTTTCGGACATATCCATATAAGTGTATAGTAATTTTTTGTGTGTTTTTAGAAATAATAATTTGTTGCTACCATACACTGGTTCAAAGAAGTTCATTGTAAGGTGGCTATAATTTCGAAACTTACAAGGAATCATCTACTTACATTGCGTGATTTACAATCGGAATTAGGTACTATTTGACTGGTTGCACATCGTATATATGAACATTTTAAGGAAGACTGACATTGTCACATACACCTTTTAAATAGTTGTTAACACTTATTGCATGAAAGGTGCTGAATTGTCTTTATTATCGAAATGGCGTAATGAATAATTGCTTATGCTAGCTAAGGTTGGAACGCCGGTAGGAACGAAATGGAAGGTGTAACTCAGACCCTGGGAACGCCAGAAGAAACGAAATGGAAGGTGTAACTCAGACCCTGGGTGCAAAACCTTACACAGGTGTGTTGGTCCAGCTTAACACAGGTTGAGTGTCAGAAAATGGCTGGTGTGACATCCTGGCTGCATAACACAGGAAGTAGCCGAAGTTGAACGGTCTGGACACCTGAGCACTGAAGCACAATACAGCAGTGGTTGGCCAGTAGTGTACCGAAAATTAACAGGAATAGGTATTTCCTCGCAAACTCTCCTTGCTGGACGACAAAACGCTACAATATGGTCGGCTGCCATTCAGAAGAATCTGTAGGGAGGGAGAATACTCCATAGTTTCGAGAATATGATTCGCTTTCTGCAGTTGTGAGGGAGCAGAGCCGAGCTTTGCTGGGAAGCCAGAGGTGGAGAGAAAGAGATCTGCCAGTAGATACATTTTGCCGGTTTTGGCACACTAACGCAATTTAAAATAAATTCTATATTTTATAACTAAAACAACTGATTTTTAAAAATTCAGTATATTTAATTAACTAAACCGATTTTATATCATTAACTAAATACCTATTTTTTACAATAACACAACTAAATACAATAAGCAACTAATTTCTGAATTTATTATTTCATTTACAATGTGACTGTAAAACAATAACATGTGTTAGTTACCAAAACTAAGTTTACATTAAAACTTTTAAATAGTGAACATAAGTAAATTAATTAAAATGTGTTAGTTAACAAAGTACATTATTTTAAAAAATCACATTGTGAACATAGGTAAATAAATTGAAAATATATTAGTTAACAAAAGTAAAATAAAAAAATTTACAGCATGATTGCAAGATAATAAAATGTGTTAGTTAGAACAAAAGTACATTATTTTAAAAATTTTACATTGGGAACTTTGTATCATGAAATTCATTATTTCTATTTTTAAGTTTCTTCCTTCCTATATATTTCAATTTCATTTATCCTTTTTTAATTATTTCAAAATCAAAATCATCAATTAATTTAGAAATTCTATTTGGTAAAATAACTTTAAAATCATTGTTGAGTTCTTGACAAAGTTGTTCTCCATATCTAGTATTTAAATATTCACAGTTCATAATACTATATAAAACATTTATCTCTAGCCCACTTACTTTTTTAATTTCTTTAGAACTATTTACATTGTTTTGCTTCTTGAATAAAGTAGTTTCCATTTATAAAGAAAAATTTTTTATTAGTTTTTCAAAAATTAATTTGTGGTTTGTATTCAACAAATTTTAAAAAGTTGTAATTTTGTACTTATAGCTAAATGATTCATTGAAAATTGTTCTTTTTTTATTTTTTATACATCTAATAAACATTATTTCTTGTAAATGGAAAACATGAAGGTAATGCTAACTAAACTGAAAGAAAGTTATGAACTAACTGAGCAATCTGAAAAAGTTATTGATTGTCCTATTTGTTTAAGTAAGGAAAACTATAATCAATTTGTGAAAACAAATTGCAATCATATTTTTCATAACAAATGTATTAATGAATGGTTAAAGGAAAAATAAAATTGTCCACTTTGTAGAATTATTATTAAAAATAAAGCACCATAAACAGTTCATATAATTGATATTTTTCCTATCTTTGATGATCAAGATGAGGTGGCATATTATTTATTTAATAAAATTGCAGCCAAATAACAACATACAGCTACTTTGCTTAAGATTTTACATTTACCTTTACAGTTTTGCATATTCATTTATCGATTTCACTCTTTTACAGCACAGTTCTATGTGATATTGTTCACAGGCTTCGTTACACAGTGCACATACACATGTTGTGGTTGGGTCGTGATAAGTTTTGTTTTTGCAAATTTGATGATGAAAGCTGTGAATAGAAAGTCTAGTTATGACATGTCGCAGCTCTAAGATTGGTGCTGTACAAGAGTGGTGCTGTACAAGAGTGCTTCGTCATTGCTTTGGTGCCATAGAACTCTGACCACACTTTTTCTCATTTGTCCTCCATTATCTTCAGTTGCCTTCAGGAAGCCCTGGTGTGTGGCATCATATATCAAAGTTAGATGTCTTCAATTAGGAATGTCTCTCTTGGTAGCAGGTACACTAGTCTAGATCTTGTTGCCCTTGAGAGACCTACTGCTCTTTTTAGATAAGTCGATTTTACCTTTTCTAGTGTTTCTAGATTTTTTTCTGTCAGGTTGTCCCATAAAACCTCCATCCCATAGGCCAGGATTGGCAAAATTTTTGCATTGAATAATTTCATGGCTGTTTCTAGACTAAGCCGGCAGATGTTTTTGTTGCCCTGTATTGCTGCTATTGTTTGGGCTGCACGTTATGTTGTATCTTTTGTGAAGGATTTGGCTGTTGGTTGCAGTGTCATCCATAGGTATTTAAAGTCTGATGAGATTTTTATTTTTTGTACTCTGATGTTGATTTCTGCATTCTTGGGTGTTTTGCCTTCTTTTCTGAAAATCACCATTTCTGTCTTTGTTATGTTTATGTGTACTTTGTGTTCACTGCACCATTTGTCTATTTTCTCAGATTCTGTATATCTGTTGAACCTACAGCTATGTCATCAGCATATGCATATACATATACATCTTCATTTTCTCCAATTTGGAGTCCTTCTTCAGTGCCAAGAATGTACAGCAAAGGGCCCATTGGGTCACCCTGTAAGACTCCATTCGATTGAGGAATGAGGTTCGAAAAAGAGAGATTGTCTGATATTGTGATTAAGTTGTATTTGAGGATTGACTTTATTATTCTTGCCCATACACTATCTTCTCCCATTTTGTTCTCCACTTTTCGGACTATGAGATCTCTTTCCAGTAAGTCAAAAGGTTTTGGCAAAGTCTATGAACACTGTGTAGAAAATTTCTTTCTTCTGTAGCGCTTTGTTGATGTTGTTTAGAAGAAGCCTGACTACCGTAAGTGCTCATCTTCCAGGTCTGAAACCCATTTGTCGTTCTTGGAGACGACTATCCATAGAGGCTCTCGTTTTTTGTGTAATTAACTTTGACAACATCTTGAACTGAGTATTTTCTGGGGCTATGCCTTTGTACTTGTTTGGGTCCATTGGGTCTCCTCCACCTTTGTATAGAACTTTTATTGTTGAGTGTCTCCATTGTGTTGGAATTCTCCCAAGTTCCAGGTGTTTGTTAAATAGTTTGATCCATACATGTTGGAGGGCCTCTTTCACAACTTTTATATGTTCATTTTATATGTATATATATATATATATATATATATATATATATATATATATATATATATATTATTGGTTCCTGCAGCTTTCTTGTTCTTCAGTGCTTTTATTACTTCTTTTACATCTTCTTCATTTACAGGTTCCAATACATTGTCTTTTTCCTTAGTTTGGTGTTGTTTCTCTTTCTTTGGGGTGTCTTGATTCCTTTTTTGTTAAGTGTCTTACTGATGTGATGTTCCATTCCTTCATGTCTATAATTGGTGTATAAGCCAGTTTTCCTGGTCTTGTGGCTATGTATGGGCCTTTCTGTGCTTCATCCCCTTCTCTTTTTGCCTCTCTTTCTATGTATTCCTTTCTCTTCTCTTCTATTACTTTTTTGTAGATTCTCCTCTCTTCTGAATACAGTTTGTATGTTTTCTCATCGTGCTGGTTTCTTAATGTGTTGAGCGTTCTTAGGACAGTGTTCCTTTTGCTGTAGCATTCAGCATCAAACTATCTTTTTACCATCCTTGTTTTTGGGTTTGTTTGTATCACTGAATTTTTTAGGAGTCCTTGTATTTGGTGTGTTGCTGTTTCAGGGTCTCCTTTCTCCATTAAAGGTTTTATTTGTGTTATTTGTTCTTTCTGGTTTGTTAATTTCTCTATATCTATTTTTCTTTGTATGATTCAGTAGGTCTTTCTTGCTGTCTGTGATGTGATTGATTTATTTTTAGCTTCATTAGAATGTACTGTCGTATAGGAGTAATGGAGTCATGCCATATTGTTTGAATATGTCCTTTTATTTCTCCTCTTGTTAACATGATATCAATGGTGCTTTTCCCATTGTGGCTTTATCATCAATGAATAATGAAGAAAAATCTACATCTACAATGTAAAACAAAAAAGTTGTAACTGAAGAAAAATCTACATCTACAAAGAAATGTAAAAGTTGTCAAGAGATTAAAGGTTTAAGTTGTTTATATATAAATCCTGCACATAAAGGTACACATAATATTAAATGTAAGAAGTGTACTTTAGAATATATTGAGAATAAGAAAGCTTTAACTTTATTACTTATAACTTATTAAATAATATTCCTATATTATTAATTAATTAAATAAATAATTAAAACTAATGGACTGTTATACTTAATAGTAAAGTAATTGTTAAACTAAATAGTAAACTAATTCGTTTAAAAATTACTTGTTTAAAAACAGATTGATTGTTAAACAAAATAATATACTAATTTTCTTTTTGATTAATTATGTATTAAGTAATAATCCATATCTGTCTATTAAATAATTATCACTTTGTTAAAAATATTTTTTTCAAATCTAATGAATTTTTAAAGTAATAAATAAAAGTGCAAAATGGAAACATTAAATGATTATGAACTAGAAATATTTAAAGTTGAAGTCTTTGCGAATTTTGTAAAGTAAATAATTTATGAGGATATTCAAATTTATGTAAAGCTGATTTAATTAGATTTAGTATTAGAAGCAGTTCAATTATTGTTAGAAATAATACACCTGAAGTACATGAAAACTATACAAATATTGTTAGAAATTATAAACTGGAAGTAAGTGAAAATCATACAAATATTGTTAGAAATTATAAACCTGAAGTAAGTCTCAATTTTTTGAAATGTTACCACATTATAATATTCATGATGTTTTCCTAACTAAAGAAGATAGATCATTAAAAAGAATATTTCTATTTTATACAATTATATTTGTAAAACCGAAAACATTAGATAGAAATACAATTAAAGATTACTTTGTTAAAAAAGCATTTGAAAACAGATTACAAATTATGAATTTTGAGAATAGCTTAGATATAATTGTTCCTAATCATTTCTTAGCTACAGTAAAAACAATAAGATTTTAAATTGTTAAAGACTGTTTGAAAGTACATTATGGTTTAAAGATAAATTTTAATTTATGTTGTGAATGAAAACTACACACAAATGAATAAAATGAAACAGATCAAGCATTTGGACAACACACACGAATCAAGAAAATGACTTTAACAAAATATGTAAAAGGTAAAAGTGATATTTTAGAAAAAATATAACTTTTAAGCACAAGGATCAGGATGGACATTAAATAGAATTATTGTCTTGCAACTAGTATTTAATATATATATTCCACTAAAATGATCATCTTACAAAGTTTTGACAAAAATAATAAAAAACAAAAAGTTTGTATTAAAGTAAAAAGTATTGATGAAAAATGATTTTTATGGTCTGTAACAGCAGCTTTGTTTCCTGTGCATAAAGATGCTAAAGGAATAATAAAAATAAAAATGTCGGTCTTGATCTTGATTAAAAAAATTGAAAATATTGTGTTTCCTTTATTTGTTGATCATATTTGAAAAATAGAAAATATAATTAATGTACCTATTAGTGTTTATTCATTTGATGATGAAAAACATCAAGTGTAGCCATTAAAAACTACAACATCTAAAATGGAAAAAAAGTGAATCCACATTATTTCACGAAAGATAATGATTTACATTATTGTAATATAAAACATTTATCTAGACATGTATCAAGTCAAATCAATATACATGAAAAAGTAAAATTTATTTGTGATTTACGTTTACTACATTTCTGTAGTAAAGAAAAATTAAATAATCATACACCAAATTGTTTAATTAGAAGACCATTAAAAGCTGAAATACAAACTGTTAGGAGAATGTGTATATTTCAAAAAATATCGGAACACACAAAAAGTTCCAATTGTTATTCATGCTGATTTTTATAGTTTACTTTAGAAAATGGACAATCATGAACCAAATTCAGAAAATCATATACAATGAAATAACAAAATCACAAATAAGTGGATTTTGTTACTATACAAAATATGTTTATGGAAATTTATAAAATCATGTTTATAGAGGACCAAACTGTAATAAAAAATTTATTGAATGTATGAAACATGAAGTTGAAGAAATTAGAAAAATTATTCTGAAACCACTTACATCTGAAGAAAACAAATTGCACAACTTCTAATGTTAGTATATTGCATAAATATCATTATACAAAGAATAATAAAAAAGGTTTGTCATCATGATCATCAAACTGGAAAACATATTGCTCCATTGTGCAATAATTATAATTGATTTTGTACCCATTTATTTACATAACTTATATGGCTATTATTCACATGTTTTTGTAAAAAAACTTGATTATGATAATAAAATAAATTTACTACCAAACAATAAAATAAATACATTATTTTTGGTGTACTTACATAAATTTAGAAAATCAGATTTCTCGATACATTTAGATTTATGGCTTATGCACTTGATAAACATTCAACAAATTTAAAGAAATATTAATTAAAAATTATTAAAAAGTATATTCCTCCAGAATTATTTAATTTTGTGATTAGAAAAGGTGTTTATCCATATTTTTTGTAAATTCTTGGATAAAATGATTCTCACATAACTGATAAAAATTATAAACATGTAAAATTATTTTGGGAAAAAATCATGGAGAATATCACAGTTTTATCTTAGAACTGATGCACTATTCTTAGGTCATATTTTTGAAAATTTTAGAAAATTATTTATAAATGCATATAATCTACATCCTTCATGGTATTTTACAGCACCAGGTTAATCTTGGGATGCAATGTTAAAAATAACTGAATCAAAAATTAAACTGTTTTGTCTTAATGGTATGTTTCTAATGATTGTATAAGGAAATAAATAGGTATCACAATGTAAAAGATATGTAAAAGCAAATAAGAATATTTTAAAACATTTTAAAAATAAAGAAATATCAATGCATATGGCTTATCTAGTTTTAAATAACTTAAATGGTTATGCTATGAACAAATATTTACCATGTGGTGGATTTGAATGAGATGAACCAAATAATTTTCATCATACAAAAATAAACGAAATATCAAACTATTGTGAAAATAGTAATATATTTGAAGCAGATTTAAAATATCCAAAAATTACATTATTTACATAAAGATTTTCCATTAGCTCCTGAAGCAAAAATTGATCCAGGTACAAATTGAAAGTAACTTAATAACTACTTTAGATAAAAGCATAATTATGTAGTACTTTATAGAAATTTTAAACAATATTTATTTCTTGGAATAGAACTTAACAAAATACATAAACTTTAAAAAATTTAACAAACTAATTGGTTAAAAATGTTTGTAGATTTAAACTCACAGTTAAGAACTAAAGCGACAAATGATTTTGTAAAGCATTTCTATAAAATACCGAATAATTCTGTATTTGGTAATGTATTATACTATTTTTGGTAAAACAATGGAAAATATAAGAAACACAAGATACAAAATTAGATTCAAATAGTATAGTGTGTGTTAAACTTGTAGCTAAATATGTATTGGGACATAAAATAGATGCATTACCATATGGTAATTATAAGTTATTAAAGTAACATTTTATATATAGAAAATATAAAATTTTTTATATAAATTAAATTAATAAAATTATTTCTATATAAAATGAATAAAATATTTTATATATAAAAAAGTTCGATATAAATGGAAATTTTTTATGATGATCTAATAAAACGCAAAAGATAATACAGTTAATTTGAATAATGAAAGTATTAAAGTGAACGATGGAAGAATTAAAGTAAAAATTGGTATTATTAAATCAAATGATGTTAAAATTCAAAAATGTGATGGAAAGTTTTGATACATATTTAATAAATAATTAGTGCATAAACCACATAGCTAACTAATTCTTTTAAAACACTGGGTGATTGCATAACTATTTGATTGTTAAACTACACAGTATACTAATTGATTGTTATACTTAATAGTAAACTTAATACTCGTTAAACTAAATAGTACACAAATATCTTTAAATACTAATTTATTGTTAAACTAGATAGTAAAATAAATAATAAACTAATTCTATTAAAATACAGTTGTTAAAAAACTAATTAATTTTAAACTAAATAGCAGACTAAATAGCAAGCAAATTCTTTTAAAAACTAATAGTTTAAAAACTAATTGATTGTTAAACTAATTGTTTACAAATTAATTGAATATTTAAGTAATGGATAGTAGAAACAATTTTTTAAATAGTAATTGGCTGTTAAAACTAATTGATTGTTAGACTAAGTGATAAACTATTTCTTTTAAAAAATTAATTTTGTAAATAGTAAATGATTGTTAAACTTATTACTAAACTAATTCATTTCTAAAATACTGTATCTCTATATATCCAACAGTTGTGTGAATTTTCAAAACCTAACCATTTAACATAGACTTGATTACCATTATTTACAAAATAAATTTCAACTAAGTATACATCTTGGCAGTTCAAATTACCTTTTATATCTGTTAATTTATATTTAATTACATTGTAATGAAAAACATTTTCCATTTAAAATATATCTGTTGAGCAATTAGATAAAAACCCTTTTTCAAAAAGACCTTTTAGTGTCCTAATTCTAATTTTATCACATTTTTTCTATTTAGCAATTTCATTACATACAGTGTTACTTAATTTTAAATTTTTTCAGTAACTTCTATTGGTGACATTTGTATTACTGAATGTCATGTATTATTGTATTCATCAATTAAATTTTTAACTAAATTACACCATTTGTAATTACCTTGTTAAACAAATTTCTTAAACATTTTTTCTTTTACTGTTCTGTTAAAAATTTGAACAACAGATTTTTTAATTTTGAAAAAGTTGAAAAGTGGCTAATATTATATTTATTCATCAGTTATTTAAATTCTATGTTATAGAATTCTTTACCATTATCTGTTGTAATATCGACTATATTTTTAGAATTGTCATATTTAATAGGAAAAGCAAATTCATATATTGACAAAACACCAATTATTGTTATTAAATACTTATACTCTTTATTTATTTTTGATATTACCTGAATCAATCTCAATTAGATTAGTTTGTCATAAATCATCTATACCAAAAGAAACAACATTACTACATTTAAACTTCTTTCTAAGTTGGTTTATGTAATTCATTCTTTATAGTTTCATGAATATTATTTAAATCTTCACCTTTTACAAAAACTTTTCAATGAATTTCTTTTTTTAAATTTACAGATTGTACAAATACCTTCAATTCTATGTCTTCCTTTTTAGGTTTTTCTATGTGCATTAAGCGTTTCTGAAATTTCTTTACATTTCAAACAACAAATACAACCATCAATAAGAACTAAATTTTAATTATGAATTTCCATATATATATATATATATATATATATATATATATATATATATATATATATATATATATATATATATATATGTATGTATATTAAAAATTTATATAGCTAAAATTATTTCACCAAATACAATTATATTTACATCGACAGGAACATTTTTGACAGAATATTTAAGTGTTGCAGTTAACAAATTTTATATGTGTACCAATATTGATTGATTACTATTATTTATTTGATATAGCTTATCAGCTACACACACTGTTATATCAAAATCATCAAAATTTAAATCTCTATTTATAATTTTTCCAATAATCGTTTTAAGTATGAAATTTTATTCAATATTGTTCAAAAATTTGTTCACCACATGTTATAAAAGTAAATTGAATTATTTGTTTATGATACATCTTTCTTTAAGATTACTTAACTATTCTTACTATGGAGTTCAATCTGTTTTTGAGAAATAATCTGAAAAACTGTTGCTACATCTTTTTTGGTAAAATACTTTTTGAACTGTGTTAAAATGTTTGTGTATTGTGGTTTTGTAACATATTATTTTTGTAAGTATTGTGTGTTAACTACATCTTTGGCATCAAATGTTTCTTTTACATTAGCAAGTCTTCTATTTTTAAAACCAATGTTACCAATAGTTACTTTAAAAATAGCATTAAATTCTTTTTGAAATTGTTTAATTGCATTAATTTTCTTTGGATCTATTGTAAATTGTCGTTGTTTAATAATATTTTCAGGTTTCTCAATTTTTTCAATATTTCTAAATTGTACATAGGTTTATTGTATCTAATCCCAAAAATGTGTATTTAATAAATCTAAAGTAACATTAAAATTATAATTCTCATAAATCAAAAGAAACAAACAAAAATAAGCACATATTACTACATCAAAATTTTGTATTCTTTCTGCATCGCAGTATAGTTAATTTTTTCCTAAATAGTTCACTAATTGGTTTGGTATATTACCACCACATGAATCAAAAACAAATTTTTCATCCTTATTTTTATAATAAGAAATCCAAAGAGTACCATAATTGTCAATGTATATAAATTTACTATGTCACATTCAATTTTTAATAGTTTCTTTACTAATTCATTAATGATGTACACACCACATAAGTGATTAATTTTTAATTGTTTAGTTAGTTCTTCTATATCAAAATTACTTAATGCATTAGGATATTTACCAATTACTTTTTCATTTTTTGGTTTTCTCTATGAATTATCACCTTTTTTCTCCATTTCCAAGTTGTGTATAGTTTGCTCTTATAAATCTTTATCATTGTTAGTTTTGGTTGCAATTGCGGCAGATCCTCCAGCTAGTTAACAACCTGTTGCTAAATAAGTTAATGCAGCTAATAACAATGGATGAAATCCACCTTCATGTTGTGTTAATCTTTACCATCTCTATTTTTTTTAATATTTAATTATATTTTTACAACCTTAATAGCAAATGTGACAAGTAAATTTCCACCAACTTTCTTTTCTTATTTCTTTTTTGAACATCTGTTAAAATGGTTTAATTTAATTTAATTGATCATAATTTAATTTTATTTTAACAGACTTTGGTTTACTTTTACCACTAGGTAGTAAAGAATAAATTCTAAAGTTATTTTATTTATATAGTTAAAAATTTAATAAAGATTTTTATATCGTAAAAATTTTTACATAGCCAACAATGTATAAAGATTTTTATATAGATTAAAAATTTATGTAGATTAATAATTGATATAGATCAAAAAGGTATAAACACTTTTGATATAGTAAAATGTTTATAAAGATTTTTTATATAGTTGCAAAATGATTACATATTTGTTATATAGTTTCCTATACATAAATTTCTTTTTCCACACATTATTCCTCTAACAGCTGTTGCAGCAATTTTTTAATAAATGAACCATCATTTGCATATATTCTTAAATTAATTGAAGTGTTTACTAATACTTTTCCATATTTTTCACTTTTCCAAAATGTATGTGAAAGATTATTAAAAATCGAATTAAATATTCAATTCCTTTTGGCTTATCAATTATAAAATTTATTTGTTAACATTTGTGCAATACTAACGTTTCATAACGTTAGTTTTTACATCCTGCTAGTGATTCACAATGAATTGCTGCTAATCCTTCAATTAATTTTCTCACACCTATCATCCAAACATTATTGGATTATTTGGATTATTATCAGAATATAATGCTACTGAATTTAATAACATATCTGTATATTTTGATAAATATTCACCACTAAACCCTTTATTTAAATCTTCTATTATAATTCTTTTTCAGTTAAAAGTCTCATTAATCCATCTGTACCTTCCCATGTTTTTTTTACCAGTTGTAAATTTATCACCATTAAATTCTAGGCGTAAATTACCAACATATTTTAACATACCAACAGGTTTTAAACCAATTATTTTATCTTCACTGTGATTAACATACTTTAACATTCGTTCACTAACATTTGCCCTTTAACTTTAATTTATCTTTCTAGTTTTATTTCCTTCTCCATATTTATTCAGGACATATTTAATTTCTGTTTCACTTAATGTATAATCATATTTTCCAGGAATATCATCAAACTAATCTTCTAATGGTTTTTATTGGTGATAAATCTCCAAAATTATCTATATGATGGCTATATGGAATTATTTGTTTTTGATCTTCCTCATTTTTTTCAATTGCTTTACTTTTTCAATATCATCAATAACAGGATCATCTTCCTTCGTATATTTCTCATATTATGTTAAACATTTAATATTTGTGTTTGTTTTTATGTTTTGTTTATAACTATATATTTATGTTTAAGTTAAACTTGATGTTAGACTTGATGATGAAGTTAAACCCAATGTTAAAGCTAAAGTTGATGTTAATGTTAAAGTTAATGTTAAAGTAAATGGTTAAAGCTTAATGTTTAATGTTTTTGTTTAATGTTTTTAGTTAAGTTTAAGTAATAAATTATTTTAACTTACCTTCATTTGGTTTTCTTGACATACCTATTGTTAAAAAACCAAGTTCATGATTCCAACATTTATTACACTTTTCTTTAAAATTATCAAACTATAAATCTCCACCATCAAACTCGCGGTAAATATCATTTAATTTTGTATCATCTTATCTAAAAATATTTAAAAATTTGAAATTTTCTCTTGCTGGTTATTTTGGAATTTTTGAATACGTTTGAGCTCAATAAAAGCGATGTCTACCTTTGTGTCTATCTTGAGTGAAATAATTTCTGACAATATCTACATTTTCTAGAATAAAGTAATCAAATCAAAAACTGAATTATCTTTACATTCATCTAATGGAATAATTCCTGCATTATTTTAATAAAACTAACAATTTGCTTATTTATTTTATCTTCAATTTTGTACATTGATTTATAAATTTTTCATTTTCTGGTAATTCTAATCTTTTCGAATAAACATACAAATGTTTAAATTTATTCCGGTTCAACCATCCTTTAGCTATAATATAATTGTCAATCATTAATGTTGTTTTACCACAACCACCTGGCCCAATTATTGCACATCTAACAGAATTTGGTAGAAGTTTACCATGTTTGCTGTTATCTTTTTTCTGGAATTCTTACTTTAGATTCCCGATCTGTTTTGTTCATTTATTAACAATTTTTTCATTTATTAATAATATTTTTTCATTTATTAATAATTTATCATTTATTAGTTGATTTTCGTTTATTAATATTTTTTCACTTCTTAATAATTTTTCAGTAGTAAATGAGCCACCTATTTCAACTTAATGATGAACCATCTATAATTGGAAGAGGATTAATACTTGATATTTTTACTAATGTTTCATTAGTTAGTTTTATTTAAATTTTTTAACAACAAATATTACAACAAACAATAATAAACTTTATTCTGTTGGAGTAAGATTAGAAATTTCTGTAGGTTAAAAAAGTTTGAAATTTTTTTTAAAATTATACATTTGAAAAAATGTATTATAACATTAAAGCAGATAGTTTTACTAATGTTTCATTAGTTGGTATTTATTTTAATTTTTTAACAACAAATATTACAACAAAGAATAATAAACTTAATTCTGTTGGAGGAAGATTAGAAATTTCTGTAGGTCAAAAAAGTTTGAAATTTTTTTAAAAAAATTATACATTTGAAAAAATCTATTACAACATTAAAGCAGATGAAATTTTAAAGAGAACTGTTAATGACAGTGATGTAAAATAGTTCATGGATACAGTAGATAGTACTGGTTATTTACTTGGTTTTAGTAATCAAGTTGTTCAAGTCAATGGAAAATTTGTAGCTAAAGATGTTCCTATAATAATTACTTTTGAATTAATCAATACAAATTTTTATATTGCTGAGGGAATGTATGTGAAACACTTTGATTATTTTAATAAAGAAAGTAACATTATTGCTTCATTTAAACATAATGCAGAATTTGGTGGACCAATAATTTATGAACCAAATTACCTTATAAATGTTCCTGTTTTTAAAACAATTCAAGATCTAAAGGTTAATATAACTGATAAAAATAATAATTTAACTGATTTTAATGGTGCTACTGTAACAGTTACTTTAGATATTTCTTAATAATTTTTTTCTTTTCTAAATAAGTAATTGCTAAGACAATCATGAAAAAATTGAATGTTATCAGTTTTGTTCATTTCCTGTTAATGAAAAATTTAAAAATAATTTAAATGTTCTTAACAAAAATACAAAAATATAAATGAATATTGGTGATGGTTGGCTTTATACTTGAATTTTAGTATTATTCGAATGATGGTACAGATTATCCAACTTATGATGGAAAATCAAACAAAATATTAATTGATAATTACGTAGCGAAAATTGTTTGATTTTATAAAAATAAAAAAGGAAATAATAATTTCTCTAGAATCGAACATCGTTTAATTTCATCAACAGTATCATGCATCTGACTTCATGTGTTACTGACAAAATAAGTTTGGAAGGACATAGTCTTTATACAGGAAAAATAAATAGTAAAAAAATGAAGTAACTTATCCAGGTCAATGCTTGGTGTGTTTTTAAACATTATAAGGAAATTATATTTGAAGGAAACTTAACTGTAGTTTTTACACATAGTTTATATTCTGGAGATGCAGTTCTATGCTAGTTTGATAATACTGATGCTGGTGTTGAAATAAAAGATACACTTCCTAAAGAAGGTAAAATAGTTATAGATTCTATGGAAACCCTGTACATGTTGTTAAATATGAACAACATTATGAACTTGAACGATTTGGAAATATTTTTAAAAAATCCTATAATACGTATTTCCTTTTATGAACTTCAAACAGATGAAGTTGCTGGATTAACTGGTAAAACAATTTTGATCTAGATATAAAAAATTACCATAACTCCACAGAATTTGATAAGCCATATTTTGTTTTTGTTGTATTTCAGAAAATCGTAAAAATAACCTAATAGTTGATTCATCATGTTAAACTATAAAATATATATTTATAAAGTAGTAAAAAGGACTTTTTTCCACGAGAAATGTGGAATATTTATCCACCAAATAATTTTCTAAAAGCATATGATGTATTTCTAGATTTTAATGCATTTAGGTTTATAACTAATTATCCAATTTTTGTAATCAATATGACATGTAGAAAGAATGTTACAACTACACATAAAACAAGTTATACACTTGATTATATAATTACGTTAGGTTAAAAGAACCTTACATATGATGCACAATATAGATTACTTACTGAAAATTTTAAATTATTAATATTTGCTTATATGTAAATAAATGAAAAACTTAAAAAAATTATAAAAGTGTTGACTTCATGCTTATATACATTTCTGAAACATTTTAAGAAAGATAGGAAAAATAAAAATTAAAATTTTAAAATGATGTACTTTGTTAACTAATACATTTTAATAATTTACTTATGTTCACAATGTAAAATTTTTAATATTTGTTATTTAATATGCTTTTATTTCTTTACTTACATTCACAATGTTATTTTTTATAACAATGTACTTTGTTAACTAATACATTTTAATTAATTTACTTATGTCCACAATGTAAAGTTTTTAAAAATATCTCACTTTTCTTAACTAATACAAATTATTGTGTCAGAGTCACATTGTAAATGAAATAATAAAGGTAGAAATCAGTTGTTTATTGTATTTAGTTGTGTTATTGCAAAAAATAGGTATTTAGTTAATGTCATAAAATCGGTTTACTTAATTAATTATACTGAATTTTTAAAAATCTGTTGTTTTGCTTATAAAATACAGAATTTATTTTAAATTGCATTAGTGTGCCAAAACTGGCAAAATGTATCTACTTCTGCCGTTTTGAGTGCCCGTATTTGATGGTTGCTCAGTATCAGCTTTTGTTGGTACAGACAGACTGTGTTTACTCTCAGGAGTTTTTATAGTTAGTGAATGGTTAGGCATTGTACTGTTGTGAACTTATACGATTATGGATTTTGCCTCCAGGTAGGGAGTCGTCATTAAGTACGCAACATTCCGTGATTGAGAGCACTTCTTCTGTCTATACTCACATTGAGACATTATCTGAATTCCGTCCTTGTAGCTGGGTGTTTGAGTTTCTTGTCTGTAGGACACAGAGAGGAGAAGACAGTATTAGATTCTACTAGTCACAGGACTGCTTTCTGCCATCCTAGTGTCTGAATGAGTTTTTTAAATATTTTGTGGCTGGAGTTCTTCCATCGTTGCATACGTCTATGAGAATCATCACTCCGACATACCGTACACAGTACAAACAGTGATATTGCTAATCGCTTCAGCTTATTAGGGCTATAAAGCTAAAAAGCTGTGGTCACGTATCTTTAATTCCACTGAGGTTGTGCACCACTGTAAATCATCTTTGAAGGTAGTGTCTTCTAGTATTTGGTACCTAAATGATTTCAGTCATCTCTTGTTATTTATACCAGATCACATACCCAAAAAATCAGATTTTTTCAATTGATTGGTAATATGTCAATTGGACATTGGTATATAAATATTTGTGTTATATAAACGACTTTTCAATCTACAGTGAATGCATAAGCTCAAACAACATTTATCATTTTTAATTACCAGATTCCCTAATCGTTCATTTATGTGTCATGTTGTAATTTATATGTTAAAGAGAAACAAAGAGGAAATAATATTACCATTAAGAGATCCTAAGATCACCTTCAAGGGGTGGTGAGACACAGCCAAATTTTCATTTTCACATTCAGTACTTTCCATTGCATGCCTTAATTTTGTACCCACGTGGAGTAGCATCTTGGATCATCTTGCTATGACATAGATCTAGTCAGAGTCTTATACTAGTGAGGGTTGGGTTGTTTATGTAGAAGATACCAAACTGAGAGGTCATCAGTCTCACTGGATTTGGAAAGGATCAAGAAGGAAGTCAGCCATGCCCTTTGAAAGGATTCATCATGGCATTTGCCTGAAACGATTTACGGAAATCATGGTAAACTTAAATCAGGATGGCTGGATGCGGGATTGAACCGTCGTCGTTCTCTCGAATGCGAGTCCAGTGGGCTAGTGTGCTAACCACTGTCCCACCTTGCTAAGTCAAACACACACCCATGCCCGAGGGAGGACTCGAACCTCCGACAGGGGAGAGCTGTGCAAACCATTACAAGGAACCTTAGAATGAACGGCTACCATGCACGGCTGTCCTAGTGAAAATGGTTCTGAATATTCTAAAATGACAAAGAACTGTAATTCTGCAAACTTTATCTAGTAAAATATCTTCAAATTTTTTGGTATAATCAATAAATGTTATTTGTGTTGAATTAAATTGTTAGTATTCTGGATGTTACACTGTTGCTGAACTCTACATGTTAGTTATAAAATGAAAGGAAAGACTGCTTAGTGAAACAAAAATAGCAAAGAAAATTATTTACTTATGAGTAAATGATCTTGTTATTTTGATAAATAATATATGATAATATAAAGGACAGTAGTATACTGAAATAGTTACAGTAAAAAATGCTAAACTGTTGTAGAAAAGATTAAACTGCTGAAATCCAGTGCTATAATCAAAATAGAAATTAATCAGTTACATTTGTCTTCCTTTTGGAATAGTCTTCAGTGAAGATTTCATAAGAGCTGAAAGTTTGTACCATTATCAGACGAAGTACAGTTTAAGGACCACCATTAGGTTAATTACTGAGAATGATAAATTCTAAGTATGTGTTAATATTGTGTTAATATCATAATGTAAATGTGCCTTAACTAACTTATTATAACAACTTGTTCATCAAATTTCAATTGTAGAGACACGTCAAGGTCGATTTTTTTTGCCTGCACTTGAATAATATTATCTACACGAAGAACAGAGAAAGAGTTGGGTGCTGTTCTGTAATTTCTCTGGATCTGGTATAGTAATAGTAAAGGTTAGTAGTTGTGCTGTACATGAGAAACTGATTCTGCTTTCCTAAGTACATTAAGGTACAGTATATGCAAAATAGCAAATCACAAATACACTTTAAAATAGCCAAATGAAGGTAACTTGGTGTCTAATTAGGCTAATGACCATTCATATATAGTCCTAACCACATAAAAGGCCTGGAACCAAAAGGTTACTGGTTCGATCCCTGGTATTTCTCTATACTGGAATTCCTTCAGGACAGGAAGTAGTAGTCTGATACTTGTATCCATTATGGGCAACGTTAATTTAGGAAGTCTAAGATCTACAATTTACTTTGGTAATAAGCTTTATAGGAATTCTTATAGAAGATACTGATCCAAATACTCCAACAGGAGCCCACATTTAGAAGAGAAGTTTACACCTAAGTAGCGTTACACTTATCTCTCTTTGACAGGACGATTTAATGTTACACATGAGTTCTTTCTGTGACAGTTCTAAGAATACTCTAAAACTCTAACAGAGTTAAATGCTATATTTGTCCCTTGACAGGGGCTTTTAGTGGGCATTGTCTATATATGTATTCAAAGCATTCATCAATGATAACTATCATTACATGGCACATTTTAATAAAAAGATACTGACTGCAGTACAAACTCAATAGAGATAGAATGTGTCTAGTGACATTAAGCCATTACAGTAATTAGGAGGGAAATAGAACAGGAAATTAAATTAGTACATGTGGTTCAAACAATATTTCAAAATGGAAAAGAAAAGGCAGGACAAACATTCAGAGCAGAACAGGGAGTTATAAGAACAAGATAGGAGGGCAGAAACATCATCAGAAAGTGGGTGTGTTAATTGGTAGACAGAGCAATCTATTTTACAGAAGCAAGCTTATGGAGGACATACTGAATATCGGAGTCAATATTTTGATATATTGAACTTGTCACAGACCAAGAAAGAAACCTCAAACTAGGAGGAAGCAGAATCAATTGAGGAAAACAGTCCGGAACAAAACATACAGGCACACATAGACATATATAAAGTACTGCAAAGTTTAGTAGCACAAACTAGTGATATGAATAGCTTAGTGATATGAACAGCTTAAAAAACAAACTGGTAATATAAATGACCAACTTAAAGCACATCGTAAACATATGAAAGAACAAGGAGATAAAGTTAACCAGAACCTCGAAAATGTTGACAACAAATCAGGTATCATACCTAATGAAATGAAAAACATGAGAGTAGAGACTGACTACCTAAATCAAAATTTTAATAGCATGCAGGAGAAATCAATGATATTAAGGAAAGGTTTGATACTGAAATAGAGAAAGTTCAAGAAAATGTCATCCTATTGTAGAAACTAAAGTTCAGGACAAAATTTCGTGTGTAAGAACGGCAACTGCCGGCGGCAAACGAGAACTATTGCTCGCGAATCTGAGAAATTATTAAATTAAAGAATACAAAAAGAAGTGTAACAGCGAAAATTAGGGTATTTACAGAAAATTCCGTCACTTTCAAAGGAAAAATCAACACTGCAACTACATACATGGTAGACAGGATTGCCTACAATAAAGATAATCTCACAGATCAGGAAAAAGTAAATACTGTTAACAGCGGTGCTAAACGGAGAGGGATCAAACGAAGTGCTGAAGAAACAACATTCGGTTTGTTTAGACACAAGTTTTTGGATGAATGTTGGTCTGAACAAATGCGAAACTGTCATTGGAGAGAATTTATAATCGTGAAGATGTTGGAAGGGAAAGGTTAAATGACAAGGAAACAATTCTGTGAGTCACAGTATAGGAAACTGACTTGTTTCGGAGTCGAAGGTCGTGTTCCGATATAATTTGAGAAGTTTGGAAAAAATTACCAGAAGACTTAAAAAAATTATTTGGGTAACAACCACAAATCCTTTTCATCGCTCTTAGAAAATACGATGGACGAAGACACGTGGCGTGAAAATAATAATTTCTGGTATAACGAATATAATGGGAACCATAAATGTTCAAATATGTGTGAATTTATATGGGACCAAACTGATGATGTCATCAGTCCCTATACCTACACACTACATAAACTAATATAAAATAACTTACACTAAGGATAACAATACGCACACACACACACACACACACACACACCCATGCCCAAGGCAGGGCTTGAACCCCTGGCGGGAGTGGCCACCAGATTCGTGAAACGGCGCCTCTAACCGCACAGACACTCAAGGCGGCTTAGGAACCATGGACACAACAATCACAAACATGATAACAGGTACAGAGTATAAATGGTTCAAAAGGGAAGAGACAGAGACAGGCTTAGGCCAAAAAATTGCACTAAGGAAAATGTATGGCGTAATGATTCTGTAAATGTGAAAGAGAAAACTAAGATCCACACATGTTAGGGGCCTGACGAACGAAGGAATACTGCTGGGAATAGACAGAAATTTTAAAGCACACCAGTACCATGGTAATAACGTATGAGACAATGTGACTGCCGCAACAGATGGTCAGAAGCATGATTCATGGTCAGCTAAGATCCCTAATTTTCGCTGTTACACTTCTTTTTGTTCTCTTTAATTTAATATTTTCTCAGATTCGCGAGTAATAGTTCTCGTTTGCCTCTGGCAGTTGCCGTTCTTACACACGAAATTTTGTCCTGAACTTTAGTTTCTACAATAGGATGACATTTTCTTGAACTTTCTCTATTTCAGTATCAAACCTTTCCTTAATATCATTGATTTCTCCTGCATGCTATTAAAATTTTGATTTAGGTAGTCAGTCTCTATTCTCATGTTTTTCATTTCATTAGTTATGATACCTGATTTGTCAGTAGCTGTGCAGGTTGTGTGTGACGTCACAGGGGCGAGTGGGGAAAGTAGGAAAGGAATTTAAGGCTAACGACAGTAATGATACTAAACAATTATTAAAGGAATCAAAGGAAGAGTTATTCGCAATTAATGAATGGCGTTTAGAGATGGATTATCTCTATAACAGGTTAAGGCAACGTAATGGCGAAAAATGTGGCGTTGAAACGACCAAAAATTTTGGGGAAACAAGAGGTGAAATGGAAACAGAGAGATTATTAAAATGAGCTGTTCAGAGCTCGTGTGCTACCGACAAAAAGAAAAGGTTTAGTCTCAATTTAATCACGCCGTGCAAAGATCGCGAACTGCAATGGTTAGGGAAAATAACAAAGTCGTGAACAAACATTGAGCAGAAGGTGAAGTGATGAGAATTGCATAATAATCATTCCGTAATAACGAAGAAGATAAGATGCTGAAGAAGTTGTTAAGAATGAATATATGCAAGGTATAGAAATCCATGAGGATTACAATCAATCACAAGTTCGAGGTGATATCATACGTTAAGATAAAGCATACAGTTCCATTGAAAAACTGTTGATAAAGGAAAATATGTTACTGCTCCAGAAGGAAAGAAAGATCTAATTACAATGCATGGAGTACTGCATGAGTTATGGAGTTCATGACAACATTAGAAACAATTTTTATGTTGAAACTAGATATCGACTTTGAAGATTCTGACTCAGATGAAGATAAAGAGAGCGACGAGATACGTGATTCAAAAATTGGAGAAAAAGAAATTTATGAAAACGTCAGTTCTACAGAAATGTTAGTTCAAAAGGAAGCGCCTACTCTGTATGAAAATCTGCCAAATCAAAACATGGAACAAGAAGAGTAAATTTATGAAGGAAAAGTAACATTACCACATTATGAAAGAAGTAAAGTAGATGCTATTTTTATGCAGGATCCAGAAGACATTATGGATGCAAAGGAAAAAAAACCACTGGACAAAAATTGCAGTAATCAGCAATGAATGGCTATCTTGAAAGAATTTGCAGTCGAAAGAAGAAAGAAGTCACATGATGAAGAAATTGTTAGCGAAAAAACGAGCCGTTCAATAAGAAATTGACAAAATGATCGAATGGGGAATCATAGAATATAGTAACACTGAATACAATAATCCAATGATTATTATAAGCAAAAAGGATAGATGAGTGAGAATAATCATTGACACCAGGACAGTGAACAAAATTGTGAAAAGAGAAACAGATCGGCCAGAATCGTTGGACGAAATGTTGCGAAAATTGTATAGTGTTAGAGATTCAACCAGTCTGAATCTGATGTTAGGGTGCTGCTAAATCACCCTTGATGCTGAATCTAGAAAATGTACCGCTTTTCTCTTTGCTGGCAGGTGTTGACATTACAAATTGGTACCTCTCGGCTTAAACACGTAGGTTTCTGTGTTTATACATGCATTACATTGGGTACTAGGAAGAGCCTTAAGTAAAAAACTCACAATTTACCTAGAAGATCCATGAATAGCTACGCAGAAATGGAAAGAACATTGTGTATTATTAGAACAAGTATTCATTGCTCTAAAAAAAGGCATTATGATTAAAATTTAAAAATTGTTAATTAGTGAGGAAAGAAAATTCTTAGGCCATGTCATTATGACTTCCAGAATAGAAAAGGACCCTGAGAAACTCAAAGCCATTGAAAAATGTCGTACCCCGAAAGATGGACACAATTAAAAGCTTTCCTCGGATTATATGGATTTTATTAGAATTTTATTAGAATAGCTATAGCTAAAGCAGTGTTTAGTAAAATGTTAGGATACTTTAACGAAATAATAATACCAAAAACAGTACTGTCGGACGATGGACATCAGTTTATTGCTAAAATATGGTTAGAGGGCCTGGAGAAAATGGGAGTACAAGTAACAAACGCACCAGTATACCACCTGTCCAGCAATCCTATAGGACGGTAGTTGAGAGAATTGGCAAAATTATGTAGAACTTACTATTACGTATGACATAGAACTTGGAGGTAATTTATCTCATATTTTGAAGTAGTCATGAATACACTGCAACAGGAATCCACTGGTTTCACAACTGAAGAAATAATGGTAGGCTACAAAAGTAAAAGCTCAGTCGAAGAAATACTTGAATTTTCAGCCAGCAAAGAAATAAGTCTGGACAGAAAAAAGGCAATGGTAAAGGAACTGATAAAAAGGAAAGCAGAATCAGGAGCTAAAAGAAATAATTTAAAATGAAAAGCAGTAAAATTAACTATATGCGAATTAGTTCCCATTAAGACACACAAGAAATCCTGTGAAGCAAATCACGAAATCGCGAAATGTAAATATGTTTATTACAGACCTTTTGAAATACAGGGGTTCTGCCTCCAAACGTATATTTTCTGGTATACTCTAGATCCAAAAATCCATTGTGGTCAGAAATATAGTTGACCTGAAAAACGTATGGAACTAGAACTGAAAGGAAGTGAGTGTTACTTGATGATGATGATAAATAAATAATTATTGTGTTATGTTATAAAGCAAAATTCCAACATTTACAAAAGTTTCAGATTCCAAAATACGTATGTACATGGAATATGCAAATAACCCCCAAGTGTCATATAGTGGACAGCAAAGCAATGTTTTTTGCAGCCAAAGTTGTATGAAATGGAAGATGAAATCACATGGCAAAGATTTAATTGCCTAATTTGTATATAAAAGGGGCAGCAGGTAGTCTGTGAAATGTGATAAGGAAGACATGTGACAAATGGACTGCCAAATTCTTATGAAGAGGCAGACAAGTGCCATGCAACGAAAATATTGGTTTTTATATAAAAAAAATAGAAAACTGACTGTCATCATATATGTATGCAGAGGAACATAAATTTCTGATCTTATGTAAAAGATGTGTGCTGTATGTAATAAACTTACTTATTAAACTTACATTTTTGATTCATTTAAAATGAAAATTTTAAAAACATAAGAAAATATGATGACTTTAATATAAAAAGGAATGAAAAGATTTAATGAATTTTCTGAGTAAATTTCAAGTGTTTTTTAAAATATGTTGATAAATGCTGTGTGTGATGCATAAAAATGTTATTTTGAAAGAGACTTGTAGTTAATGATAATAGAGCTGTAGTTTCCTGTTAGTGTTTTAATGACGATTACCTACTGAGAATCATCATGGAAACAGGGACATATGTAACACAACAGCCCTGATGCATATGTAACTTTCTAAATAAAAAATATTTCTTTACAACCAGCTTATAAGACTTGATTGTAAGTTTTATGTCTTATCTGTGAAAGTCAATAGCTTTAAACAAAGGTACTGTAAGAACATTTATGTCCATAGAGTAATAAGATGAATTTGTAAAGGATTTTTGTATAAAGATGTTTGAAAACTATTTATTGCTGAATAAGATATATGTTTTAAAAGAAATATTGTCAACATGAAAACAGGTTCATGCTGAGGGCATTAAATTTACAAAAGTGAAAAGTAAAAGGGGTAGTAATTCCTATCTCAAAAGGAACAGAAAGGCAGGAAGGCGAAAAAGTGAAAGGACTTGGCGCACTGTAGTTAAGTGGAACGAAGAAGAATGCCCAAATAGCCTGAGATGGAGACTGCTGTTTTACAGTAGCACTGCATTTACAATTGGGCTACGTTATATACATAAACCGACGCCAAGAGGAATTTATTAAGCCCCAAAACTCAAAGACCCATGACTGTTAGTGCATAGGTTGTATAGTCACCACTCCCATCACCACACACATCACCTACAGCAAATGGTTAACAAGTTCATTTCGAACTGTAGTAATAGGTTGAACCTGTAAATTTTTGCCTGTGCATTTAGAAATAATAATTTGTTCCTACTAAACACTGGTTCAAGGAAGTTCATTTTCGGAAGACGTATTTCTAGACACGCTCTTCTCTCAGTGAAAATGAATCTCAGTATCCTAAACTTATAAAGAATTATAATTTTGTAAACTTAATCTAGTAAAATACATTGAACATGCTTTTGCATAATCTGTAAATGTTATTTGTGGACAAATAAATTTATAGTTTTCTGGAAATTACAGTTTTGCTGAACTTCTGCATCTACATCTACATGGTTACTCTGCTATTCACAACAAAGTGCCTGACAGATGGTTCAATGAATCACATTCAAGCTGTCTCTCTACCGATCCACTCTCAAAAGGCGCGCGGGAAAAACGAGCACTTTACTTTTTCTGTGCGAACTCCTGATTTCATGTATTTTACCGTGATGATCATTTCTCCCCATGTAGGTGGGTGCCAACAGAATTTTTTCGTAATCGGAGGAGAAAACTGGTGACTGAAATGTCATGGTCGTAACGAAAAACGCCTTTCCTTTAATGATTGCCACTCCAAGTCCCGTATAATGTCTGTGGCATTATCTCCCCTATTTACAGCCTTCAGATTTGTGTGACTTATCGCGTAATCGAAATTTAGTGGATTTCATTTAGTACTCATGTAAATAACTTCACAGTCTTCATTATTCAGGGTCAATTGCCACTTTTCGCACCATACAGATATCTTATCTAAATCATTTTGCAATTCGTTTTGCTCATCTGATAACTCAACAAGATCGTAAATCACAGCATCATCTGCAAACAATCTACGACAGCTACTCAGATTGTCTCCTATGTCGTTAATATAGATCAGGAACAATAGAGGGCTTATAATACTTCATTTGGGGAACGCCGGATATTACTTCTGTTTTACTCGATGACTTTCCGTTCGTTTCTACGAGCTGTGACCTTTCTGACAGGAAATGACGAATCCAATCACACAGCTGAGGCGATATTCCATAGGCACAAAGTTTGTTTAGAAGACACTTGTGGGGAACGGTGTCGATAGCCTTCTGGAAATATAAAAATATGAAATCGATTTGACATCTCCTGTCGATAGCACTCATTACTTCATGAGTGTAAAGATCTATGTAGTTGTGTTTCACAAGGACGATATTTTCTGAATCCGTGCTATGTGTCAATAAATCGTTTTCTTCCAGGTATTGTATGTACTGTGTTGAACTGGGGACCTAGAAACAACGGAGAGGCTACGTCCCCACCGTAGCCCTCAGTGGTTCACAACCCCTCAACAGGCTACAGCAGTCCACTCATCCCACAGCCGCCCCAAATCTAACCCAGGGTTATTGTTCGGTTTGGCCCCAGTGGAACCCCCCGGGAACGTCTCACACCAGACGAGTGTAACCCCAAATGTTTGGGTGGTAGAGTAATTACGACGTACGCGTACGTGGAGACAGTGTAACATAGTGTAACCGAGGCGGAATAAGGGGAACGAGCGCGCATTCGCCAAGGCAGATGTAAAGGCGGCTTAAAAACCATCCACAGAATGACCGGCACACCGGACCTCGACACTAATCCGCCGGGAAGATTCGTGCCGGCGAACGGCACGGCTTCCCGCCCGGAAAGCAATGCTTTAGACCGAACGGCTAACCGGACGGGCTTCTTCCAGGTACTTCAGAATGTTCGAACGCAGAATATTTTCCAAAAACCTACTGTAAATCACGTTAGTGATATGGGCCTGTAATTCAGCGGGTTACTCCTACTTCCCTTTTTGGGTACTGGTGTGACTTGAGCAGTTTTCCAGTCTTCAGATACGGGTCTTTCTGTGAGCGAGCAGTTGCATATAACTGCTAAATATGGAGCTATTGTATCAGCATACTCTGAAAGGAACCTGACTTGTGTACAGTCTGGACCAGAGGCCTTGCCTTTATTAAGTGATTTAAGTTGCTTTGCTAGACCGAGGATATCTACTTCTATGTTTCTCATATTATTCTTGATTGGAATTCAGGAATATTTACTTCGTATTCTTTAGTGAAGGAGTTTCGGAAAACCGTGACTTCACCGTTGTTATCGCGCAGTGAAGGTATTGATTGCGTCTTGCCACTGTTGGGCTTTATGTATGACCAGAATTTCTTTGTGTTTTCTGCCAGATTCCGAGACACAGTTTTGTTGTGGAAGTTATTAAAAGCATCTCGCATTGAAGTACGAGCTATATTTCGAACTTCTGAAAAAATTTGCCAATCTTGGGGATTTTGCGTTCTCTTAAATTTGGCATGCTGTTTCCGTTGCTTCTGCAACAGCGATCTGTCCCGTTTTGGGTACCATGGGGGATCAGTACCATCACTTATTATTGTAAGTGGTATATATCTCTCAATTGCCATCGATACTATCTATCTGAAATGATTCCACATCTTTTCTACGCCTACATGATCAGATCGGAAGGAGTGAAGACTGTCTCTTAAAAAGGCGTTACGAGCATTTTATCAGCTTTTTTAAATAGATGTACTTTGCGTCTCCTTTTGATGGTTGTTGGTGTTACGAAATGCAGTTTAGCAGCAACTGCTTTGTGGTCGCTAATCCCTGTATTCGTCAAGATACTCACAATTTGTCCAGGATCATTTGTTCCTAAATGGTCAAGTATGCTTTCGCAACCATTTATGCTTCGAGTAGGCTCATGAACTACTTGTAAAAAATTATTTTCTGAGAAAGCATTAAGTACAATTGCGGATGACGTTTTAGCCCTGCCGACGGCTTTAAACGTATAATTTTTCCTGCATATCAACGATCGATTGAAGTCACCACCGACTATAATTGTGTGAATGGAGTACCTACTTGAAACCAGACACAAGTTTTCGTTGAACTGTTCAGCAACTGTACCTTCTGAGCGCGGTGGTCGGTAGAATGATCCAATTAATAGTTTAGTCCGATTGTCAAGTATAACCTCTACCCACACTATTTCGCAGGAATTATCTACTCGAATTTCACTACAAGGTAAACTACTTCTAACATCAATAACTGCTCCACCACCAACTGTATTTAATCTATCCTTTCTGAACACTGTTAGATTGTTTGAAAAAATTTCGGCTTAACTTATTTTGGGATTTAGCGAGCTTTCTATACCTATAACTATTTTAGCTTCAATGCTTTCTATTAGGGCTTGGAGCTCTGGCTCTTTCACAAAACAGCTACGACAATTTACGACTACAATACCGATCGTTGCTACAACTACCCTACTGTGTTTTACCTGCCCCCTTATAGACGGACGCCCTTTCTGTGGTTTCCTAAGACTCTCTAACCTAAAGTTAGTTGTAACATGAAAGACCTCCTTAATGAAAACAAAAGTAGGAAAGAAAATTGTTTATTTAAAAACAAATTATCTTGTGATTTTGATAAATGACTTCGAGAGTAGCATACTCTGATAATAAAAAGTAAAGTAGTATACTGAAATGGTTATTATAAAATATACTGTAATGTTTATAAAAGATTAAACTTCTGAAATCTAATGCTATAATTAACATAGAAATTAATCAGTTAGATCTGTCTTATTTTTCGAACAGTGTTCAGTGTAGATTTCATAAGAATTTAAAGTTTTTAGCATTCTCAGATAAAATACAGTTTAAGGGCCAGCATTTGGTTACCTGCTGAAATGATGCATAAATGAAAGAATGATTAATTCAAGGTATGTTTTAATACTGTGATAGTATTATAACGCAGCAATTCTGCTTAGCTAACTTAGAATAATAACTGGTTCACCAAATCTTATTTGTAGAGACCCCTCATGGCCGATTTTTCTTTGTTTGCACTTGAATAATATTATCTACACAAGAATAAGGTTTTGATGTATCTGGGTGCTGTAGTATAATTATTCTGGAGTTGACAAAGTAAGAATGAAAGTTAGCTGTTCTGCTGTACATGAGAAACTGGTTCTGCTTTCCTAAGCACAGTAAGATACATACAGAACAGGAAATTACAATTTGGCTTCAGAATACTCCAATGAAGGGAATTTCGTGCCCAATTAGACTGGCGACGGTTCATAAATAGTCTTGACCACATAAAAGGCCTGGAACCAAAAGATTACTGGTTCGATTTCTGATTGCGTGAAATTGCTTCATATTTTAAATAATAGTCTGACACTTGCATCTATTAGGAATACACTACATGGTCAAACAAACTTCTAAAATTCCTGTAAAAGGGGCAACGTTAACTCAGGGAATGTGATTTAGAATCTGCTTTTAGGATAACTTTTATTAGGAATTGTTAGAGTAAGTGCTGATTCGATGATACCGACAGGAGGCCACATTTAGAATAGAATGTTACACATGGATAGTGTTGTACTTGCCTCTCTGTGACAGGACGTTTAAATGTTACACGTGGCTTTTTCCTGTCACAGTACTAATAATACTATAAAAGAGTTAAATGTTACAATGGTACTACATCACAACTGACAATGATTCAACTAATCATTTAGGGTGTCAAGACATTTTGTACTGACTTCGACTTGATAATTAACGAAAGTATTCACAATGCCATGTTCGCTTACTGCACACGAATTTGACAGGTCCACCAAAGGGCTCGTACCGTACTATTAAACACAGTAAACATTTATCTGCCTTGTTCGCAGATGTGCGACCGCTCCTGATGCGTCCACGCCCATCCATCGCCAATTATTATCTCATCTTTTGTGTTTCTTCAGCTGAACGCAAGCTTCTGTTCTTTTTCCCCCAGCCAACAAGATGCCAGGAAGAGCCACACAGCGACGAAATGCGTCTCTTTCCGTAGCCTCAGATGCACCAGTTGGAGACAAGGCAACGTTTTGCTACCTAATAAGGCAACATCATCATGCTGCAAGATTATTACCTTCGGTTGAATGACAGCTGTACCTTACGATTTGGCCGGCCGGGGTGGCCGAGCGGTTCTAGGCGCTACAGTCTGGAACCACGCGACCGCTACGGTCGCAGGTTCGAATCCTGCCTCGGGCATGGTTGTCTGTGATGCCCTTAGGTTAGTTATGTTTAAGTAGTTCTAAGTTCTAGGGGACTGATGACCTTAGAAGGTAAGTCCCACCATATTGCTCAGAGCCATTTGAACCATTTGAACCTTACGATTTGTAACACATTCATTCGCTTAGGCTGAATATCATGTTACCTGCAACAACACGATTGTTCTGGAAGATGTTTCAGACTTAAGAAACTGAGAACCTCGAAGTGTTACGCAATTTTTTTCTCCCCGTGGTCAATAATATACGCGCAATGCGACTTCCCACCTCACTCTCATGATGTATGCGATAACATGGGCAAAATCTCTTACGATCGCCCCCAGCAGACCGTGCCAAATTACGCTGCACATACAGTAAACGTGGGATGTGAGCTGTTGTTGTAAGTTAATATGCCACGTTTGGGAATTTTTTGCTTACGGGGGAGGGGAAAAATTCCTTTTCGGCTGTTTCACTTGGCTCGATACTGACTGCTACATATCTCGGCACAGAGACGTGACGTCACTTAATTTTAATTTAGAGTGTCATGTCGTCATTATTGGTTGTTGTCAACACTGCCGATACCAACTAACATTATAAGATTGATCACTGGAACACTTCATCTCTATAACGATGTATTAGTATCTTTCCTCTTTATGGTCAAAATTATTGTCGTGTGTTGTGACCTCTGTCGCTTCTGTGCACAGCCGGCGATAGTATCCGTTCGTGGCCAGGACAACGAAGGTTATATCAAAGAGAATCTTATGGCTTCCTCTTGGCAAAGCGTGTGACAGTGCAGCTAATGTGTCCAATTCATTCCACTGAACGTTAATTTTATGCCCCTCTGTTCGTTTTCACTACTTTCTTCGTAGAATCTATGTATGTCTATTCACAGTTACATGGTAGTCTACACAGGATGGTCACAAACAGTTTGATAAGCTTGTACGGGTGTTGGTGGGGAGATTGTCCTAAGACATAATTATACCAAAAAAATTCGATACATTGTGCCTTTTCCGAGTTATTTAGAACTGAACTACCCAATCAGGTCCTTGCGAACGCAAATTGAAGCAGTTTGCTAGAGAGAATTAGTGTCATTTTTCTCATAGCGTAGATGACAGAGTACTGGACTGTTCAGTCTTTTTCTCTACTTACTACCGTCCCAAGTCAAATTTTTATATCGCTGTCTTGTTCGGGTTTAGGAAACCAAACGAAGTACACGTTCGGAGACACTGTCTCTGGCGGACTGCTTGAATTTGCGTGGGCTACGACCTGATTGTCTAACTTTAATGTTAACTAACTCGCAAACGGTGCAAAGTACCGAGTTTTTGCTTAACAATTATTCCTCAGCACAACGTATCCTGCAACACCGTTAGAAGCTTTTCAGACTGTTTCTGACCACACTGTATATCCACGGTTCTGACAATTGGCGAATGACCTTGACCAGCGTTAACCATTCCTGTGTACTGCTATGAAAATAGGATATAATTATAAATCACGAAGACAAAGTCACAGAGGGTTACAACCTTCGCTCATATCCATGTCTGACGAAGGTCCTAAAATGAAGCGTTTAAGTTTATAGTGACATTTGCTGATGTCGTTTGTCCTCTGTTTTCAGCACCGCTAATGTTCATAACAAGTCAGTTTAAAGCACGAATATCTGAACTCTATACTAGTTAGCAGAGATCTCATTATTAAATCTTAGCTCACTTATATTCAATTACCAGGACGTATACTCCCAAGTTCTAACGTACCTAACAGTACCTTTGACTGTTGCAAAATCTAAGCATTCTTTTTCAAAAATCAAATACTGCTTACATTCTGCAGTGAGTCAACAACGGTTATGTGGCTTAACAATAATACGAAAACGAAGGGGCACGAAACATCGATTTTCCTAAAATAAGCAATTCTTCATTCACATAAAATAGGAAAAAATATTTTAATTAAGAAAAAAATTTAATTCACCAACCACATGTACTTTACTAGTAGTTCATACTGAACGTGGAATACATACTTGTGAATTATTTTTAAATTAACATTATGTATTCTATATTGGACAAAAATATATGAAAGAAAGTTTTGCATCTCCTCGGTTCCGAGAATTCCGGAACCTGTACAAAAAATTGGAATAGTGATCAACATAAACATCATTTCCGACCTTTTATTACTCATGGAAATCACACATTGCATGTTGTACCACCATACAGCGATACCTTCAGAGGTGGTGATCCAGATTGCTGTACAGACCGGTACCTCTAATACCCAGCAGCACGTCCTGTTGCATTGATGCATGCCTATATTCGTCTTGGCATACTATCCAGAAGTTCATCAGGGCGCTGTTGGTCCAGATTGTCCCACTCCTAAACGGCGATTCGGCGTGGATCCCTGAGAGTGGATGGTGGGTCACGTCGTCCATTAACACCTTTTTTTAATCTATCCCAGGCATATTCGGTAGGGTTCACGTCTGGCTACTCTAGTCGAGCGATGTCGTTATCCTGAAGGAAGCCATTCATAAGACGTGCACGATGGGTGCGTCAATTATCGTCCATGAAGGCGAATACCTCTCAAATATGCTGGCAATATGGTTTGCACTGTCGGTCGGAGGATGGCTTTCAAGTATCGTACAGCCGTTACGGCGCCTTCCATGACCACCAGCGGCGTACGTCGGCGCCATATAATGCCACCCAAAAAGAGCAGGAAACATCCACCTTGCTACACTCGCTGCACAGTGTGTCTAGGGCGTTCAGCCAGATCGGGTTGCCTCCAAACACGTCTCCGACGATTGTCTGGTTGAGGGCATGTGCGACACTCATCGGTGAAGAGAACGTGATGACAATCCGGAGCGGTCCATTCGGAATGTTGTTGGGCCCATCTGTACCTCGCTCCATGCTGTCGTGGTTGTAAAGATGGACCTCGCCATGGACGTCGGGAGTGAAGTTTCGCGTCATGCAACCTATTGCCCACAGTTTGAGACGTAACACGACGTCCTGTGGCTGCACGAAAAGCATTATTCAACATGGTGGCATAGGTATCGGGGTTCCTCTGAGCCATAATCCGTAGGTAGCGGTCATCCACTGCAGTAGTAGCCCTTTGGCGGCCAGAGCGAGGTTTAGTGACATGTCTGAACAGTCAAAGGGACTGTGTCTGTGATACAATATCCACAGTCAACGTCTGTCTTCAGCAATTCTGGTAACTGGGGTGATGTAAGACTTTCTTTTTATATGTATAGTTGTCAATGTTTTTATTCGAACGTGACAAGGAGGTCTTACTAGTTAACAACAAATTTTCGTGAAGAAAACTTTGTTTTTGTATGTCGATAAAATTTAGTTTGTGTAGTTTAGAGTATTTGCTACGGACGATGGTGTAGGAATACAGAGACGTTTGTAACACTGATACAGCAGAGAAAATATTGCTAAGATTATATTCCCTTTTAGTATTAAAAACTAATTAGACTAATTTTTGAAATACTTTTTTCTTCCTCAGTTTACCTTTTTTCTGTGAGAGACAATATATGGACAGATATTTTATGTAACACTAAGCAATTTCGAACTAAAGAAGAGATGAACGGGGTTCAGTGGTACTGTGATAAGGGCTGAAAATGGGGAAATCCACTCACACAAGCGACTTTGATAAAGAGCATTTTTTTTTACGGTCCAGCACCTGGGATTGAGCATCTCGGAATCGGCGAAGCCGATTGCATCTCTGCATGCTACTGCCGTGAATATCTATGGAAGATGGATCAAGGACGCTGTACCTCATCACAGAACTTGGAGATCGGGGGCTTGTCCATACTGTAGCGCAGGATAGGCGGCTGTCTGTGGCACGTCTGACGACAGAGCACAATGCTCGTGCAGGTACGAGTGGTTCGGAGCACACTATTCAGCGCACATTGTTGAACATGGGACTCCGTAGCTGACGATACTGCCCGTTCCTATGTTAATGACGTGAGTAAGCGATGTGACACAGTGATCAACACGCTAGAATCGTATTCGGGAGGACGCCGATCGTAATCCCAGTACGGCCATCCAGTTTCCGTGATTTCCCTAAATCGCTTAAGGAAAATGTCTTAGTGGTTCCTTTGAAATGGGTGCGGCTGATTTCCTTCTCCATCCTTAAGCGAGCTTGTGCCTTGTCTTTAATGACTTCACTGTCGACGGGACGTTACACTCTAATCTTCCTTTCTGTTTGAACGACATCGTCAACTGCGAATACAGTGGATACGGGATCGTCGGTATTTGACCGGAGACCACCGGAGTCGGATGATTCACGTTTCTTGTAACACCATGTTGATGTTCGTGTCCAGATACATCGTCATCCAGGCGAACGTCTATTCGAAATATGCATCGCGTCTCGGAAGCAGGGCGGTGGGGGTAGTATTATGCTATGAGCAACATTACCTGGACTTCAGTGGGACTGGTGTTTGCAATGAAAGGTTCCATGACAGCTGTGCGCTAAGTGAAAATTACTGTGGACTACCTGCATCCTTCAATGCTACATGTCTTCTCACACGACTATGACATCTTCCAGCAGAGGAGTAGGATGATGAAGCCGTTTCAATATCTTGGCCACAAATTCGCGTGATATGAGCCAGATGAAACACAAGTGATACGCTATCTGGTGCCAGCTCAACGCCTACAAACCACCGGGTCAGAATTTACGGGAACTTCGTGACCTGGGGGTAGACATCTGGTGCCACCGTACTTCTGGAAACCTACCAAAGACTAGTAGAAGCCGCGACACGCAAAAAAGCTGATGTACTGCTTTATAAAGGTGGACTAACCCGCTGTGGAGGTCATCACGATTTGGCTGCTCAGTGTGTATGTGCCAACAATGTTCATTGTTACCTATGAAAGATAACGAACGTTAAATATTATGCTTTTCGGTAAGTGGACCTGTCCTGAAGAGTATATGTTTAAAAAAACGTAAAGTGTAAAAGTCATTTCCGGTAAATAGCGTTGACCTTTTAAGGATGATTACTGAATTCATGTTATTCTTCATTTATCAGTTTCTGTGGAAGAGCATAGTTATGTATTGTGCCGCAGGGCAAGGAACAGTAAAGTCATCCCGTATTAGTAAGCAATATGCACGCTTTTGTCATTACTTTAAATCCTACCCTCGTATTTAATGTGTAGGCTACATTAATTTCTACAGTAAGTTGAAAGAATAAAGTTATCTGTGCATGACATGTATAAGTCGCATTGTAGTCGAGATATGCCTTGGTTCAAAATTCCTCGTCTGAGATACAATAATATTACAACATTCACAGTATGTAATATACTCTGATTCAGTCTGGTTGCTAATGAGACCTTACCGAAATAGTGTAATATAGAACCTTGCAGAAGAAAAACCTTTAATCTGATTTCTTAAATAAACCTAGTCGTCGGGAAGCATAGTTTCTTTACTAGTAAATGGTTGTATTATATTAAACCGATGACCTAGAAATGACGGAGAGGCTGCGTCCCGCTCTAGCCCTCAGTGGTTCACAACTCCATAACAGTCCACCCACCCCACCGCCACACCACCGCCGCCCCACACCGAACCCAGGGTTATTGTGCGGTTCGGCCCCCAATGGACACTCCTCCCCCCCCCCCCCCCCCCCCCCACTCCTCCGGGAACATCTCATAGCAGACGAGTGTAACCCAAAAAGTTTGCGTGGTAGAGTAATCATGGCGTACGCGTACGTGGAAACGGTGTTTGCGCAGCAATCGCCGACACAGTGTAAATGAGGCAGAATATGGGGAACCAGCCCGCATTCGCCGAGGTAGATGGAAAACCGCCTTAAAAACCTTGCTCAGGCTGGACGGCACACCGGATCTCGACACTATTATGCCGTGCGTATTCGTGCCAGGGATCGGCACACCTTCCCGCTCGAGAAGCACCACGTTAGGCCTAACAGCTAGTCTGGCGGGCAGTAAATGGTTAGTTTTAGGTATTTTAATTTATGTAACGAAGATTGTTTCAGAACTCTGGAGTTTGTCCCACACCTCTGATTTTTCCTTGTAGAAACGACATTCTGAACGTAATAGCCGTTACTTACCTTTTCCTACTGCTGTTAATGAAGATTCGAGATGATCAGTTTCAAGCTACTCACTTAACAGTAATTATTTGAGCTAGTTGTCATAACACGAACTGTTAAATCAATCCATGCCGACGTTAATAAAAGGGGAGTGGAAATGGAAAACATTCTACGAGCCATTATGTCACAAAACCCTTTCTCTGTGCTACTGTGTTCGCGGTACTCTGCGTGCCTCAAGACTTGATACAGGTGCCAAACCAAGGGGACAGTTTTTCAAATATGCGTTTGTAGATGGCGCAAGGTCTTTCTGACAAGCTGGCCTTCTCTCTGGAATTTAAAAATGTAAAAGATATGAGAAGTGGTTTTTATTGACTACAGTTGTACCAGTTAAAATACTGAATGCTGTGTATCTGCATTTGTATTATCAGAAATAAAACATAGTGCTTTAGTATTAACGGCACTTGAACAGATACTTCCTTCCGCCTATTTTGTCGAAAAATGACATTATTGAGACTGTGGCTTTGAACAGAATACATGCTGATTCATACAGTGAACAAAATAGTAACCATCCACTTTCCATAATGCTGTTTAAGTACGCAAATAGCGCCGTATCGTTTTCGAGTCGACAGGTTCACCTTCCAACGGCTGCCCACTTTTATATTGCATTTGTTGTTGTTTACATTTTCTGTTGAAAAAAACTACAGAAAACAACACTAAATTTAATATAATCGTCAACAGGCGTGTGAAGATGAACCCGTCGGTTCCAAACCGGTAACAACGCTAATTGTGTAAATAGTGCTTGCTGTTTTCTGCTTTGCAAGAATCAACTTGTTGGCACTTATAATTGTCTCCTTTTTGCGATGATGCGGTGAACAGTATAATTAAGTAATATGAGAATACATTCTCAAATTTTTGGATATGATGTGGCACTTAGAACGCCTTCAATTTCCACTCTCCAGATGGTAGTTGCGTGAAAATTAGGGATTATCGTCGTCACCGAAGATACTTTTCGAAACATTTTGCTCACATTTCTATTGCTGAAGATTCAAAACGTTCAGTTTGAAGCTGTTGCTCTACCTTAGCAACATGTGCGCGAGTGGAGCATGCTTCTTCAATAGAAACCTCTAAATATACTGTAGTGGTTAATGCATGACCAGGAGCACGGTGGTCCCAAAACAGCAGCAGCCGAAAGCTGGCCACACTTTCCCTATACAGATTTTCTATGAACCCCTCGTTGGTCCTGGTCCGTCCCCAGGCCTGTACAGTCCTTAAGAGACTGTCAGGTTTTTCGAGGACGGAACAGTTAAGCCCCCCCCCCCCACCTCGGCAAGGTCTGGGGTCCACAGGGGGGGACCAGTAAGCCGCCCAAAATCCAAGAGCCTACGTCCCTACCTTATGCACAAAGCATGTGTAGAGACATATGCTCTTGGGACCGTTCGCAGTTTACTGGCGACCAGATGCCAAACTCTAACTAAAGTGTGCAAATACGTGTTGAGGACACCAGCAATTACTGGCTATCAAACGATTGAATCTACAAACAGAAACTTGATGAAAGAGAAGTCTTTAATACCTTTTGGGCGAAGTGTGTATATCTTTCTATGCCTCCCAGTCTGATAATAAAAGAACCGTGAAGCATGGAGATATCTACAATACAGTATTTATACTAGGTCGGAATGTCTCTCTAAGGCCGATGAATCGCAAATAAGCGACAATATCGAGATGTGAAATGCAAAACGGAACGACAGCATTTGAAACGACGGAGTTATTACCAAGCATTTGGTCTTTATGACCTCTTACACTTATTTTGAATTCTCTCTTCGCTGTACCATGTCGGCACTTACCGATTGTCGCATCACAGAGCAATGACCCATCTTCGGGCTAGGAGGCTGTGGGAGGCACTCTGGCACAATGGTCGGCGGCGAGAGAGGTGGTAGTCACCTGGAGTGAGGCAAGCCGGAAGCGTGGTTGGTAGATCGGGGGAACTGACCGGGGACTATGGTGTACCTGGAGCCATGCTCAGACATTGTTATTGCACAAGTATCGGTGCTTAATCGAAAAACGTGGCAGCTGAATTTTGTGGTGATGTAAGAACTTACGAAGCTGACGTTTGAATTAAGGTTAATGAAACCAGTGTTCAAGTATTATGTATATGAGGGCACGGTCTGTGCCGATGAACTCCATGTGATGTTGCTTCTGTGAAAGGAAAAAGCGCTATATACACGTCCTATGCTGCTGAATTACTGGACAGGATAGTGGCAGCTCTACTGGCGTCCTGCCTCAGTTTGTATTCACTATAGATTTCTGTAGTTCCGAAAAGCGTGTTCACCTACTGAGTTCTAACCTGGATCGAAAAACTCGTGGATTCCATGATTATGATTTGTTCAGGGACAAATCTAGATGGTTGTTCGGTGGTTTCATTAAAATAATAATTTTGGATTTTATGTTTGCTGTTTTTAATAACTCTGATCTTAACATCTTGTTGTCTTTGATTATGAGAAACTATACAAAGCATTACGGAAGGTAAAGGCTCGAAGCAGTTGTTTGACAAGATTTTGCTGCAGCAATTTAATTTTTAGTAACTTCATCCTGTTGGTCATTCATATATTAACTAGCATTTCTTACGTTGTATTAAGTATACTATTTATACTTGAGATCACTATTGCGTAATCTGACGAAAAAATTTGGCCTTGTATAGTATACTCAATCAGTCGACTCCACGAGTAATTATTTAGAGCCACAACTCCATGCTTCCAAAACACTTTAGTAGCAGATTGTGGATGACTGACTGAGGTGTAACTATTGTAGTTACAGTAATATATTTGTTCCTCGTACTGTTGCTTGTAGAAAGAAGATCGATCGTTGTGATTTCAGTATGTCCGGGGATGGGACTTGTTTGCAGCGGGGTGAGCTGATCTGTGAGTTGCAAATAAGGAATATTCAAGAGGAAGGTACTGTTCGGGAACTGATGGAAGCATAACGTCAAAATACCATATACCATCCGCATGTAAGATTTCGGACCCCAAGAAGATAAGTCTCGCAGCCAAATGTCAACAAGACCTTGGTGAATCATTAGCAGAACATGTGGAACGCATTAGAAAGAGTGCGGTAGCCTTTGCTCTCCAGTATATGGAGGAGCAGATGGGAACGCAGATGTTAGGGGGAAGAATGAGTGCGCAGATATGCAAAGGGCCCAGCAAGTATTATGAAAATTAACAGTCAGGGAAAGATTATGAGTGCGATTCTCGAAAAGACAGGTTCTCGGTTACTGTTTATGTGCAGCCCTTAACGGAATGGGGAACCTATGTGTGGACTGTTGCACTTACGCATTGTCATTTAATGGAAATTAAGACTGTTTTGTCAAATATAAACATATATGCACATGGGGAAGGTTAAGGCGAGAGACAGGAGAGTACTGAACGGCAAATAAAACAAATTTAAGAGCGAATGGTTGAGTTAAATTAAAATCAGTGTTGGGAATTTGTCTGGAAGATGGGTATGAAGGCGATAGAATATTTAGCTGCCAATTATATCCTCGGAGCCGATTGGATTGCTAAGGCAGGATTAATTCTCCATTGGTCTCCTGGCCATTCTTATTTTAAATTTCGTCCCCAAAGAAAGTTGTTCTTATGGGCACATGAACAGAAGTCCGTCGTCTTTACCACAAGTGGGACACAGAAGGGTGAAAAGAAAGACGAAGTTAAGGTCGAACTATTTGAAGAACAAATGGCTCACTTGGTTGAAGCATTAAGGGAGCAAATCAAAGGACTGTGCACAGAGCCCTCCTGCAGTACGGATAACATGGGTGGTGGGGGGAGTGTAATGGTGCGGCAACTGAAACACACTCCCAAGTTGAACTGCGCTGGACCGTACGATTCTTGTGAGCAAAATGTCTCAATTACACAGATTGACTGTGATATTATGGCGGTATTTGGACCAAATGAGAAATGGTGTCAACAATGTGACCCAGGTCCCACTGACGTGGGTTATTCTCGTCGGGAAGGCAGGCCATCGACAGCGACCATAGACGACAATGTCCAGGTATCGAGGGAGAACATCAGGGGGAAAGACATTTTCAACGATAAAGACGTTCAGACAGCAGTTCTCGAATGGTTTCGTCACCAAGGAATGGATTTCTATTGTCGACCAACTAAACAGTTAGAAAAACGTCCTGCCCTGAATTTCTAGATACTTGGTGACTATGTTGAACGACAGTATCTACGTCACTTTGTAGTGTAGTGCAGCATTCAAGAAAAGTTACTTGGTCTGTCATAATAATGTGTAACATAGTTTTTGAAGTTCACTGGTATAATTTTGTCAACACAAGTAGTGTTTGGTGGGAAAGGGAGAGCGGGACGAATGTCATCCACGCCGCAAGAGACACAGTGGGAAACACTGAGTGGAGGCCCCCCAAGCCCGCTCTAGCATGATGAGCATCTCAAAACATCTACTGCCGCCTCTGCATTTGTTAGTAATTACATCGAGGAGATCCCAGAAGCAGGGTCTGTGATGTCCGTCCATCTAGGTAAGATTACCCATCAACACGGGCCCATCGCGTGATAGAAAGTGGTAGAAATTCGTTTGAAAGAAGAGTGGTTTTAAGGGTGGAGGGAAAAAAGTACCAAAGCAAGCGTCAAGGAAAAGAAGAATGCACGAGAATATGGATGACTAGTAAGAACACTAGCGGATTTCTTGCTGTTTACGATGTGTCATGAAAAGGTAGGTTGTGTTAGTAGTGGGTATCAGGGAGCCGATACAGTGTCATAGCCATTTGTTCGTCATAATGAGATCTGTTCGAATCTGTGCGGCAGGCACAGTACGCTGTTGTGGGGCGCAACTGCGGTAGAGGATACAGTGCACCATTACTAGTAATTTCCTTTCCCGTTCCAATCGCAAAGACAGCGAGGGGAAACGACAGTCTATCTGCGTCCGTAGGAGCCCTAATTTCTCATCTCTTATCTTCGTGGTCCGTAAGCGCAATGTATTTTGGGGCAGTAGAATCGTTCGGCATTCAGCTTCAAATGCCGGTTAACACTTACGTGTTGTTCGAACGTACCGCTAACAAATCTAGCAACCCGCCTCCGAATTGCTCCGATGTCTCCCTTCAATGCGACCTGGTACGGATCCGAAGCACTCGAGTAGTACTCAGGAACAGGTGGCACCAGTGTCCTATATCCGGTCTCCTTTACATGAAAACCACACCTTCCTTAAATTTTTCCAGTAAACTGAAGTCGACCATTCGCCTTTCCTACCACAGTTCTCACATGCTCGTTGCATTTCACATCGCTTTGCAGCATTACGCCCAGATATTTAAACGACTTGACTGTGTCAAGCGGGACAATATTAATACTGTATCCGAACATTACAGGTTTGATCTTCCTACTCATCTGCATCAACTTACATACTCCAAATTTAGAGCTAGCTGCCATTCATCACAGGAACTAGAAATTCTGTCTAAGTCATCTTGTATCTTCCTACAGTCACTCAACTTCGAAACCTTATCGTACATTACAGCAAACAATCGCAGATTGCTACCCACAATGTCTGCCAAATCATTTATGTACATAGAGAACAGCAGCAGTCCTATCACACTTCCCTGGGGCACTCCTGACGATCCCCTTCTCTTTGCAAACACTTGCCGTCGAGTTACTTCTCCATCTCATAGTCTCCCTGTACTGGCTTAGGATGGGGAGAATAGACCAGGTTCGGCAGACCACTGGTGTACCGATTGAGACAACACGCCAACTCACAGCATGGCGAGTGGATACCTAGCAGAGCGAGTGGGCCAACAGCGATAAGCGCCGCCGTGTATACAACTTCTTCCCTGACATCCGGGAAAGACTAAAACTAAAACATATTGATCCCAGCCGCGGTATGGTACATTTCATCACAGGACATGGCCCTTATCCCACGCACCTGTACCGCGTGAGTCTGCAGCAGACTAATAGATGCACATGCGGGGAAGAAGGTTCCCCTGAACATACTGTCTTCTTCTGCGGACAACGCACGAACATAAGACACACAGTACACATAAATCGCCTGAACACACAGAACGAACTACATGCCATAATACGCGACCCGGAAAGGTGGACTGGACTCAACAAACTAACGGACGAAATCTCGAAGATCCAACAAATAAAATACTTGCGCAACAGACCCTACCGAAGGCAAGTCGGTCCAAACAGACGTCACGATGCCCAGGGGGACACAGATATGATTAGCACCACGAGTGATGAAGAAGAAACAGATACAGACCAGGGCACCAACACAGATATTGAAGCGTCCAGCGCGGATGATCCATAGTGTCAATCAAGTCAACTTCAAAGAACAGTCTGGAACAACCGACAAGAGGTGCACAAGTCACACACAATCCTAAAAACAGATTGCACCTTATATGTAAATAGTTAACAGCATCTCCATGTCTAATAAGAGCTTAAAGCTAGGTACCTCTTCAAGGGACCTACGCCTTCCGTTAAGAGGTAGCGCACAGTCTGGATGGAAGGATCTTAATAGTGGTCCCTCTCTTTTGAGCCCAACCCGACGGATACCTATGGTAGATCGGGGAAAACCACCGTTCAGGCTGTGTTGCTGGCGGGGCCGGAAGGTGCTAACTGCCACACCACGTATCATTGTAAGTCTCATTGGCTCAGCGTGAATTGTTTGTACGGTCAACCTACACAGCCTATACCTCAACCGCCACTACACTATCAACTTCTGATCTGAAGCTTAAAGTTAGGCACCTCTTCAAGGGACCTACGCCCCCTGGTAAGAGGCGGCGCACTGCCTGTATGGAAGGATCTTAATTGTGGTTGCTCTCTTTTGAGCCCAACCCGACGGATACCTATGGTAGATCGAGGAAAACCACCGTTCAGGTCGTGTTGTCGGCGGGGCCGGGAGGTGCTTGCGCCTGATGTACTCTACTAGGAGCCTTGTAGGCTCAACACAAACCGTTAGCGTCTTTACCTTACTACTTTTACCACAAGTACCCTTTAATTAGCAACTTTGAGCCAAGCACAAAATCAGTTACCTCTCTATTGTATATCGTAAATAGTTTAGCAGGCTGGACATGGAGGTCTTAGTCTTAGTTTCTAGCTTTAACGTACCCTAATCTCCTCTAGTTAAGTTAGTTTTTAGGATGGTAGATGTTAAAGGCATGGTGAGCGACGGCCAGCATCTTGAGGGTCATTCCAAGACCCGGGCCGCCGCCCACAACCAGGTGACGGGCAACATTATACCTATCCCGTCTCTATTCAGTTCTCTTCCTTCCTTCTTTCTAAATATTTTATTTCGTTTTGTTTATTAATATCTTACTTGATTTTGTATTAGTTGTAAGTTTTTTTTAATGCTGCACACACACACAAAAAAAAGATATCAAATGGATCTAAACAGTACCCGCCTCCACGTGGCGGGACACGGGCAACGGTGTGAGTGGGGATGTGAGCTGGTGTGGTGTTACTTTCACTCACTCCGGACCCCGGACCCAGTCACAGCGGCTAAGTGGCAACATACGACCCACCATAAGAAATTAGACGGTGGGTCATAAAATATAAGCAGCTAGTGAAAAAAAAGTCTGCCTTCTTAGCTGGGTCTTCTGCTGCTGCTGTGTCTTTCCACATCACGGCTACTGTTCCCTCCCTCCCACTGGCGGCCGGTCGTCCCCAAAACTGGTGGGACATTCCAGCCACTCAGGGGCAGGGGGACAGGCAGCGGTTGCTGACAGCTGGCGTCGTTGTCTTTTCCTGCGTCCCATGTAAGTGGGTCCGTGTTCGATTCCTGGCCGAAATGGAGATTTTCTCTGCTCGTGGGCTGGATGTTGTGTTGTCCTCATCATTTCATCCTCATCACGGGCGCGCATGTCGTCCAATGTGGTGTCGAAGGAAATAGAACTTGCACTTGGTGGCCAAACTTCCCTGAATGGGGTCTCTGGCCAACGATAGCATACACTCATTTCCGTATCATCCCATACTTTGAATACTGTAGACTGTTCCTCAGCGGCAGTCCCAGTGGCTTGCGGCATTGCCTTAGGAGTGAATGTCTGCCTGGCGGCTATCTTCTTCGATGACTCTCTGTACCATGACGACTCGGTAGGTCATAGTCGTCCCTCAGACGTTAGTGCGCATTGTGGCGAACATGTGGACGGTCTTCTGCTGCTGCTGTGTCTTTCCAGATCCTGCCTGCTGTTCCCGCTCCCCTACTGGCGGCTGGTCCTCCCCACAATTGGTGGGATATCACAGCCACTCAGGGGAAAGGGGGTTGCAGTGGTTGCTGACGACTGGCGTCGTCGTCTTCTCCTGCCTCCCATATAAGTTGGCCTGTGTTCGATTCCTGGCCGAATTAAAAATTTTCTCAGCTCATGGACTGGGTGTTTTCCTCATCATTTCATTCTCATCACCGACGCGCATGTCGCCCAGTGTGGCATCGAATGAAATCATACGTGCACTTGTTGGCCAAACATCCCTGAATGGGGCCTCCTGGCCAACGATAGCATACGCTCATTTCCATTTCATCTCTGTCTTTGAATACTGCTGACTGTTCGTCAGGGGCAGTCCTAGTGGCTTGGGGCATTGTCTGAGGAGTGGATGTCTGCCTGACAGCTACCTTCCCCTACGACTATGTTGGGGCAGTGGCAGGGGCACGTACCCCTCTGCCTGCTAGAAAGTCTCTAGCAAACTCTGGACGCAGTCTTTCTGTGATGCTAAGAACGCAGTCCTCTCTGTACCATGACAGCTTGGATGGCCGTAGTCGTTCCTCAGACGTTAAAACGCATTGTGACGAGCATGTGGACGGTCTTCTGCTGCTGCTGTGTCTTTCCAGATCGCGACTTCTGTTCCTGCCTCCCTACTGGCGGCCGATCCTCCTCATAACTGGTGGGATATCACAGCCACTCAGAGGAAAGGGGGGGTTTGCAGCGGTTGCTGACGACTGGCGTTGTCGTCTTCTCCTGCATCTGCGTGCGCTGAGTCTGGGGCCGCATTTAGCCATCGGCTTGGCTGCCGCTAGAGACGGCCGGGCAGCAACGATAGTTGACGACACGGTGCATGGCACAGCAAGCACCCGCGACCTCCATTTGTCGCCTGCTGGAGCGACTGTGATGCTAGCCTGAGCCTCTGACGCATCTCGGTGTGTTGCGGCAGTACTTTGCCACTCGACCCTCTCCCCGGCAACTGAAGCAATATGGTTTAGGGTCCACGAACGGAGGGAAAGGTTCCACCTTGATATGGAAGACTTGGTCGTCTTCCCACATTGATTTGGTGGCGGCTTTGTCTTCTTTGCTGGTGCCTCGACATTTAGGCGACCACAGGCTCTTTGAGTGCCCTGTAGACGGCCATGCTTGCTGATCGCAGCTCGGCAGTAGTGTCAGAGTCAGCAGACTTGATACTCACATCGTGCTTGCAGCAGCCGACTATATCACTGTGCAGCACTGTCCGTGCAGTATCTCTGAGGTAGATGTGCAGAGGCAAGACAGGTGCGCGATCTTCTTCTTCTTAAAAAGTAAAGTCAGTTATCCGTTTTTTCTTTTGAAAGTAATCTTCTACTAAATTTTAAGTGCTCTAATTTGTTGGAAATGGTTCTCTTTTATTTTACAGTTAATACAATGACTGCACATTCATAAAGTTTTTCATCGTCGATTTAAGACAGTAGAGGACGGCAGATCCGCACTGATTCGTCTGCTGCCCTCTTTATCAATCTTCATTATTATCCGAGAACTAATATTTCTTTTTTAGAGCATTTAAAGCTATTTAAAGTATTGCAGGCCTATTAAGAAATGTAAATGTATGTTATCACTTGAAATATTTTCACGTAGTACTCTTGCACTCTGCAAGACACGTAGATCAGCTGATATTATCACACACAATCCTTGGGAACTTCCAACACTCACAGATCAGCCGGAAGAGTGTAACATCACATGAATTTCTAACAAACATTCCATTCTTTCTATCACTGTCTCTCGGGATTTGGTGGTCAGGTAAAAAGTCCATCCAGCATATTACGATGAATCAAAACTTTCTTGTATTCCGATTTGGAATTTATTCAGAAAACTCTTTCTGTTGCACTATTAAATTCCTGTGGAAGTATTCTTTGATATTTGTAAGCTAAACGAATGGAAAAGCTTAATTACTTCGTGCTGTATCTTCTATGTTCTTCTTATCGACTTCTTTTCTTCATACCTTCATTCTTCTACCTGTTCAGTAGTCTGGTTTTCTTCAGTTGTTCTTACGAAGCAGTCTGTTGTGGCATTCGTTGTGATACAATAATAGCTGTTTTTGGTAAAGTATATGACTTTTATAAAATCAAATACATTCGTGAGGATCCATACATCGCTTTTAGAAACATGAGATCCACATCACATTCAGCTTACATAACTTGCACGTTTTGAGACGATACTGCAGAAATTTTTTTTCTGTTCAGCACAGATAACTTATCGAATTGAAATACATTATCTTTTGATGCGTTTTAAGGGGCTCCGGAACGCCCTATACTTGCAATGTTAAAATAACGCTTATAAATTACATCTTTCCTCACAAAGTATTTGAGGTAGGAAGTTGAACTTTTTACAGATTATTTATTGGAATATGGACTACAACTTAACACAGAGATTTTAAAATTTTAGTTCAGTTATTAAAGATGATTTTTTTTTCAAGTGTAATGAAAATTCACAACATTTTTTTGCAATTTTTTATTTATATATTCAAAAATATACAGTTTTTTGGAAAAAGGCTGCGTTAAATTATGCAGAAGGTACTGTGTAACATTTACTGAAAGTTTGAAACAAATATGTTTGGAAGATCCTTAGAAAACATGTAATTAGTATGAGAAAATAAAAGTTTTGGGAATCGAGCGACAAAGATTGGATTAACTTTTTAGTGCATTCCAGGTCCATAGGATGGATTATCTTCATCCTCTGGAAACTCCTCCTCCAGCTTCCTCTTGTTCCTCCTCCTGTTTACTCTTGCTTGTATTTCTAGAATCTTTATAGCCCTGTCTGCAGCCCGAAGGCGTTCCTTGTCTAAAGCAAGCATCGCTCGTTGTTGTGTTCGTAGATTTTGCTACCATTTTCTTCAGTTGCAGTTACTGCAACACTGTTCCAAAAGGTGGTCATGTATGAACACTTATCACATTTCAGTTGTATTTCACTAGCAAGTCCTACGTGCTTTATTATGGAGAGTTCCAGACCAACTTCACTACAATGAATACATCTTACACAGTTTGAAAAAATTCCTTTGAGAACCGACATATCAAATATTTCATTCACATCCGATTCGCCCATAAAACATTCATAGTTTTCACTCATTGAACCAAGCTTCTTCTGTGAAGTATTTTCTTTCCCACTTTGACTGCTATGGGCAGGTGTACTTGAGAGGTTAGGTTCACTCACTTGGTTATCGTCTTTATTGTTTACAGTAATAACACATACCTTTGGCTTTCCAACATTTCTCCTTTTCTTAAAAGCCTTCAGAGGATTTCTAATAACTTTACTTTTACTCATTATTATACTTCAACAAAACAGAGACTCAAGAAACAGAATTAATTACGAATATTTTCCAGATAATGACAGAGTAGATAAACATGAAACAATCGACAATCACACCAGCGATATATATTGAACCATCACAGGTTAGCCACAACACATACTTTATCTCACATCATTAAAATGTACCTGATGAACACGGACGTTAATAATAACACCATTTGACAGCAGTTTAACAGCGCCACAGTGGGTCACGCCCATGTAGAACACATTTTTAAAAAAATTTAAAAATAGTTGTAGTCTTCGGAATTGAATAAATTATATATCTATTAAAAGGTAATAGTCTGCAGATTCAGAAAACGCAAAGAAGTAAAAATTGAACTTTTCATGATTTTGAGCCTTTCCGGAGCCCCTTAAGTCATTTTTTTGTGTTTCTAATTCTGGCTCTTGATAAAAACATGCCTCTTATCTCTTTCGTCAAAACCATTCTTAAATAAGAATTGTTACTGAAAACGATCAGATTTTGGACAAAAGAATGGAAATTTTGTGAAGATGGTGCCCAAAGAGATATGTCGCCGTAGGAATCTGGACAGGCTAGCGAAAGATTAGTTGACACAAGCGCACTACAAATAAACATATTTTACTCAAGTGGCTACTGAAGAACTGATACACTGTTAACAGTTTGTGGCAGCCGTGGCTAGGAAAAGTAGGGACTCTTGACAGCAAGTTTCCTTCTTCTATTATCAGCCACGTTCTGAGTAACGGCGCCACGTATCATGAGGTCACTATAATACGTAAACTCTTGTAAGTCTGTCACACACCACCCTGGCTGCTCCTTTAGTCTGACATATTTAAAACTGGCATCCACCAAAAGGAATTTCTTTTCATAATATCTATTCCAAGCGTGGATTAATTCTTCATAGATCACAAGTTCTGGCCCCGAAATGGGGAACAATGTGCAATACATCCTATTAACTGACACAAAAGCCGTTGTTAAAAAAGAGACTGTTTAACGGTACTTGGCATTGGTGTGCAGATAGATGAGCTACAAACGGGGCCAGTTACTCAACACACTCCTCTTTGTCCTCTTGAAATGGGCGAAATGGAAGCGCTAAGGACGGCTGTGTAAGCTGTGGCGCTGCCGTAATTGGTGGGGCCTGACGGTGGTTCTCATTGGCTGCCGTCTGCATCCGAATGAAGCCCTTCATAAGCTCAGTGAGCTGCGTCATTTGCGGCCTCTCCATCTGAAGAAGCTGTGTGAGATCGAGCGTTGATGCCAAAGGCGCTTGCAATTGTGGCGCCGCTAACTACGAGACAGGCTAGCTTGGGGCTTGGGGCGATGCGGTAGCCACGGCAAAGCAAAAAATGCTAAAGCTAAATCAATATGTGGCAGCACAAACAAGTAAAATAAGAGCAAATGGCATGCACGGATCTGAAGCAGATATAACGAGAACCAGAAATGGTAAAAGCGCAAGAAAAAATATCCAGAAAGCGATAAGAAAAACAGGCACGAATGGAAGCAGAGTGATGCGTGCGGCTATGTACACCGAAAGTTTGCCCGTAGAGTTAGCTATCAACAGCTCGATCTAATGTTCGGCACCATCTAGTAACACGGAACTAATCTCGAACTAGATGACTGATGCCAAGCTGGCCGTCGCTTGTAACACCGTCCTGGTAGTGTTCCTTAGTCGGCGGCCTGGATGTTCTTCATTGGTCAGGTCATCGTGTTGGTGACAATATTCAAAGCGCCGCTCGCAGTGCCCGAAGGAATTTTCATCGAGACACCAGCTCTGGCAGTATCGATAAGCTGGACACTACACTCCTCCCCTATAACATCCTCTCCATTGTCGTGTAGTGACGACAACTGCAACAACAGCGGGGCGGGAGGCGTGAATGAAGGAAGAGACGAGGAGGCAGGAGCCGAAGCTGTGTTGGTGCCGAGCTCCTGTCCGCGCCCCGGCATTCGCTTTGACGTGGAACGCCAGCGAGAAACGAGACGCAATGTGCTTCTCTGCATCCAGCAATAGTATGAGGTCTTCTGGTGTTCGAACCGATAAGGTGTCTTGAATTGGTGCGTCGGCCCCCTGGCAGGCCGTGAAATGGAGAGGAGCAACGCCTGTGGACGTCTGCTGTCCGCTAGGCGCCGGATGAGCTGTAGGGTCCAGGACCATAGGTTCATGGCCAGGTGCTGGCGACGCAGGACCCCAGGTAGCCAGAGGAGATACAGGGTGCATCACCCGGTCAGGCAGTGAATCTGTGAACAACGAGTCAGTAGTAGGATAACGCAATTTTCAGGTGCGAATTTTATTCAGGTGCCTTCGCTGCAATGCGCCTGGACCCTCTACCAAAAATATGCAATTACCAAGCAACCTAACAACGAAGCCGCATTCCCAGCACTTCTGATCGCTACTTGACCTCAAGAAAAAACTAAGTTATTAGTTTGATTCGTAGCATGAGGGAGTGGAGTAGGCACCGGCCACCGCTGTGGTTCAAAATGGTTCAAAATGGTTCAAGTGGCTCTGAGCACTATGGGACTTAGAAGTTAAGCCCTTCATAAGCTCAGTGAGCTCCCCTAGAACTTAGAACTACTTAAACCTAACTAGCCTAAGGACATCACACACATCCATGCCCGAGGCAGGATTCGAACCTGCGACCGTAGTGGTCTCGCGATTCCAGACTGTAGCGTCTAGAACCGTTCGGCCACTCCGGCCGGCCACCGCGGTGGGTGCAGCAACTGGAGCAAGGTGCGGTGGCGCCGTCCATGAAGCAGCTCCACCAGTGATGCGCCGTTGCGGCGCGGGGAATGGCAGGACAACAAGAAAAGCAACAAACCTTCATCCAGCTTCTGGTGGGTGCGTAGTTCATCCATCAGCTGCTTATAAGCGCACCGGCAGGTATCTTCATCGATGTACCAGCTCCGGCAATATCGCTTAGCTGACACACTACAGATAATGTGGCTTACGGTATCTTACACGTATCGAAGCCATTGCTTCCTTCTTACGTTGAGGGATACTGATCACCAACTGTTTCTTAAGAAATTGTATACCTACCGTAGCAAGATACTCGAACATAGAAGATGAAACAACATCACAAGAAGCTCTTTCACTTTAGGGCATTACGATGTACCTTCGGTATTAGAACTTGTTTCTCAAGACCTAAGTCATGCTAGAGACCGCCTACTACCCTCTTCGACGATTTTTGTGGTCTCAGGATAGAGAAGATAGATGAAATCTTTATTTCTTCTTATTCTTTGCACTCTGGGAGAAGTTATTCACGGATGTTTTGCGAATCATGTAGGAACTTTGACGAGCAATAACAACAAGATATAAATTTGCTCTAGTATAGCCTGTGAAACGTGGAGATTATTAGAAATTGTTTTTCAATATTTTTGATCAATTTCGAGATGAATAGAAGCTGAAAGAAGTAAAAAATTATCATTGTCTTCTCAGTTCTCCATCCTCCTATACGTTTCCATTGTTTTGCACACCCTCTAAAAATTATAGATGCTATATTAATATTTCCCGGTGGTTTAAAATGATGACACAAGTTGGTAAGCGTAGGATCCAATATGATTTTACTTTCCTAAAAGGTATGTCATTTCTGTCGTATAAATACTTGACAAATAAATACTGCGATCGTTTTCTTTAGCCCTTTGATGCACTGTGGTTAATTCCGTTTTTCCTTAGTGAAATTATAGTTCTTTTTCCACTGTAGATTATCATCAGTTATATATCTTTTGATGACAGAAGCTTTGCACCATCAGTCATGCAAAAAATTAATATAATGATAATGCGTGTACATCGTCATCCATTTTTTCACTTCATCGGTAAATGAAATTCGTGTCATTATTACTTGTTAGCAGTTTTTCGGACGTATGGTATACTGTGCCCTTTGATATCTGTTTGGATGAAGCCATGTACATTGTTCTCTCTTAGCTTGAAGTTTCTCTCTTCATTGGCAACTCTTTCGCTGATGTTCATTTTCATTGGCAACTCTTTCGCTGGTGTCTCAGATTATGCTTAAAACAGTCGTTTGGTACTTTTGGTAGCTACTGCTGAAAGAAAATGCGTCATGTTATCTACGTGTACCAAGTATCACAGTTTGGTGGAATATGTGCTACTACAGTAAATTGACTTAAATGAAAAACCTCTTTTCTGTCTCTGTCATACTACCATTTTTTCTTTGCCTGTCGATTTACCTCATGCTCGCATTTTATCAATCATGTTTTTCTGCAGGCTTCCAATCTAGTACGGAATTTCATTAGTATTTGATATCTATTTCCCATAGTCGACATTGTTGCACCGTTATTCAATAACATGAGTGACTACGTTAGCATTTTGAAGGTGTTGTTTCGTCCGAAAGCCCATGCTCACGCCTGAGTTCAGTCACCTCTGTAATATCAATTTCTATTCGCAGACAGATGTACCTTTGCAACATCATTAAAATATTTTTAATCATTAAGCTGAATATTAAAAGTTTGAACTTTTTCTGTTAATATGTAATTGTTTTTATTAACTACTTTCAAAGAATGTGGTTTCTATGAAACAGAGATGTGGCAGCTGAATGGAAAGCGTCCATTGTCGCTTTGGATCACACGATAGATCCTCTCAAAATACGTGTCTTTGGCTCAAGTACCTTAACTATGTACAGTTATGCCTCTATCGCATATGAAGTGAATATCTAGTGCTTTTAATTTATTATAATGTTGTTCTACCAAGAACCGACGGAAAATTCAGTTAAAATGAAGTTTCTATTGTTGTAATTCTCATGTTATCCTCTTCTTCCATTGTCCATGCGAGTAAATTCTTTTCTCATACTATTTTGCAATCTTCAGTTAATTTAAATCTCCGTGGATGAGCGTCCGCGCCTCCCATTTTCACAGCTACTGATGTTTCATCGTCTTGTATCAGATTTCCATCTTCTTTAGCTCGCGTACTTAAATGTTATCTTTCTTAATGAAAGCATGAGACCCGCTCGAGGGGAAATGCGTGAATTGTATTGTAATCACTCTGACAAATACTCCTGTGCCTTCTCAAAGATGATAAAACAGCGAATCGTTTCAAGATTCAGTACAATTCAGCAAAATCGCATTCATTCTGTAATTTTGTTGTTAACTAGAAGCCTTTGTCAATGTGCTTCTTTTTTCTGGAAGTCGGTGGTTCAGTTTTTAAGACAACGAGATAGTTATGAGAATTATTCGCTATAAATTTATGATCCTTCTGTTTAATCCCCCCCCCCTCCCTCCATGAACCATGGAGCTCGCCGTTGGTGGGGAGGCTTGCGTGCCGTAGGTGTAACCACAACTGAGGGATATCTGTTGAGAGGCCAGACAAACGTGTGGATTCTGAAGAGGTGCAACAGCCTTTTCAGTAGCTGCAGGGGCAACAGTCTGGATGGTTGACTGATCTGGTCTTGTAATATTACCAAAAACGGCCTTGCTGTGCTGGTAATGCGAACAGCTGAAAGCAAGGGGAAACTACAGCCATAATTTTTCCCGTGGGCATGCAGCTTTACAGTATGGTTAAATGATGATGACGTCCTCTTGGGTAAAATATTCCGGAGGTAAAATACTCCCCCATTCGGATCTCCCGGCGGGGATTGCTCAGGAGGACGTCGTTGTCAGGAGAAACAAACCTGGTGATCTGTGGATCGGAGCGTGGAATGTCAGATCCCTTAATCGGGTATTCAAGTTAGAAAATTTAAAAAGGGAAATGGATAGATTAAAGCTAGATATAGTGGAAATTAGTGAAGTTCGGTGGCAGGGGACACTAATCCCCCGGTCAGGTGAATACAGGGCTATTAATACAAAATCAAGTAGGGGTAATGCAGGAGTAGGTTTAATAGTGAATAAAAAATAGGAGCACGAGTATGCTACTACGAACAACATAGTGAACGCATTATTGTAGCCAAGATACACACGAAGCCCACGCCTACCACAGTAATACAAGTATATATGTCAACTAGGTCCGCAGATGACGAGGAGATTGAAGAATGTATGATGAGATAAAGGAAATTATTCAGGTAGTTAAGGGAGACAAAAATCTGATTGTCATGAGGGACTGGAATTCGACAGTAGGAAAAGGAAGAGAAGGAAAAATAGTGGGTGAATATGGAATGGGGGTAAGGTTGGTTGGTTGGTTTGGGGAAGGAGACCAGACAGCGAGGTCATTGGTCTCATCGGATTAGGGAAGGACGGGGAAGGAAGTCGGCCGTGCCCTTTGAAAGGAACCATCCCGGCATTTGCCTGGAGCGATTTAGGGAAATCACGGAAAACCTAAATCAGGATGGCCGGACGCGGGATTGAACCGTCGTCCTCCCGAATGCGATGGGGGTAAGGAATGAAAGAGGAAGCCACCTGGTAGAATTTTGCACAGAGCATAACTTAATCATATCTAACACCTCGTTTACGAATCGTGAAAGAAGGTTGTATAAATGGATGAGGCCTGAAGACACTGGAAGGTTTAAGACAGATTATATAATGGTAAGACAGAGATTTAGGAACCAGGTTTTAAATTGTAAGACATTTTCAGGGGCAGATGTGGGCTCTGACCTCAATCTATTGGCTATCATCTGTAGATTAAACCTGAAGAAACTGCAAAAAGGTGGCAATTTAAGGAGATGGGACCTGGATAAACTGAATGAACCAGAGGTTGTAGAGCGTTTCAGAGAGAGCAATAGGGGACGATTGACAAGACGGGGGAATAAATACAGTAGAAGAATGAGTTTCTTTGAGAGATGAAGTAGTGAAGGCAGCAGAGGTTTAAGTAGGTAAAAAGACGAGAGCTAGTAGAAATCATCTACATCTATCTACATCTACATACACATTCCGCACTCCACCATACGGAGCGAGGCGGTGGGTACCTCGTACCACAACTAGCATCTTCTCTCCCTGTTCCAATTCCAAACAGAACGAGGGAAAAATGACTGCCTCTATGCCTCTGTACGAGCCCTAATCTCTCTTATCTTATCTTTGTGGTCTTTCCGCGAAATATAAGTTGGCGGCAGGAAAATTGTACTGCAGTCAGCCTCAAATGCTGGTTCTCTAAATTTCCTCAGTAGCAATTCACGAAAAGAACGCCTCCTTTCCTTCAGAGACTCCCACCCGAGTTCCTGAAGCATTTCCGTAACACTCGCGTGATGATGAAACCTACCAGTAACAAATCTAGCAGCCCGCCTCTGAATTTCTTCTATTTCCTCCCTCAATTCGAACTGGTAGGGATCCCAAACGCTCGAGGAGTACCTTGGGTAACAGAAGAGATATTGAATTTAATTAATGAAAGGAGAAAATATAAAATTGCAGAAAATGAAGCAGCCAAAAAGGAATACAAACGTCTCAAAAATGAGGTCGAGAGGAAGTGCAAAATGTCTAAGCAGAGATGGATAGATGATAAATGTAAGGATGTAGAGGCACATATCACTAGGGGCAAGATAGATATTGCCTACAGGAAAATTAAAGAGAATTTTGGAGAAAAGAGAACCACTTATATGAATATCAAGAGCTCAGATGGAAAACCAATACTAAGCAAAGAAGGAAAAGCAGACAGGTGGAAGAAATATTTAAAGTGTTTATACAAGGGCGATGTACTTGAGGGCAATATTATCGAGACGGAAGAGGACGTAGACGAAGATGAAATGGGAGATATGATACTGTGTGAAGAGTTTGGCGGAGCACTGAAAGTCCTAAGTCGGAAAAAAGAGTAGACAATATCCCATTAGAACTAGTGATAGCCTTGGGAGAGCCAGCCCTGACAAAACTCTACCATCTGGTGAGCAAAATGTATGAGATAGGCGAAATACCCTCAGACTTCAAGAAGAACATAATAATTTCAATCCCATAGAAAGCAGGCGTTGACAAGCGTGGAAATTACCGAACTATCAGTTTAATAAGTCACGGCTGCAAAATACTAACACGAATTCTTTACAGACGAATGGAAAAACTGCTAGTAAGTCACGAGGTTTGCTATTTGGGGAGCAAAATAACCAATGATGGTCGAAGTAGAGAGGATATAAAACGTAGACCGACAATGTCAAGGAAAGCGTTTCTGAAGAAGAAAAAATTGTTAACATCGAGTAGAGATGTGTCAGGAAGTCTCTTCTGAAAGTGTTTGTATGGAAGTATGTAAGTGATATGTGGACAATAAATCGTTTGGACAGGAAGAGAATAAAAGCTTTCGAAATGTGGTGCTACAGAAGAATGATGAAGATTAGATGGGTATATCACGTAGCTAATGAGGAGGTACTGAATAGAGTTGGGGAGAAGAGGAATTTGTAGCACAACTTGACTAGAAGAAGGGATCGGTTGGTAGGACGTGTTCTGAGGCATCAAGGGATCACCAATTTAGTACTGGAGGGCAGTGTGGAGGGTAAAAATTGTAGCGGGAGACCAAGGGATGAATACACTAAGAAAATTCCGAAGGATGTACGTTTCAGTAGGTACTTCGAGATGAAGAGGCTTGCATAGGATAGAGTAGTATGGAGAGCTGCATCAAAGCAGACTCTGGTCTGCAGGTCACAACAACAACTGGTTAATCTGAGTTGTTAGGCTGAGTTATACTTTAATAGATGAAATTTACACTGATGAACCAAAACTTTATGATTATCTGTTTAATAGCGTGTTGGTGCATTTTTCAAACACATACAAGAGTACAGCAGCGATCTATTCTACAAGTCCTTGCTAGGTTTCCAGAAGCATGTGGCAGCAGATGGCTACTCGCAGGTCTCTAAATTTTCGCACATTACGGAACCACGGTTTGTGGGCACGCAGCTGGCGCCTGATATGTGTTCCAACAGGTACAGGTATAATTCTGCTCTAACCGGCCCGCATCTGTGGCGCAATGCAAGTTTCAAGCAGCCATTCACCTTTTTGACGGCGTGTAAGAACCCAGCTATCGATATGGTGTAACAAGAAATGCAACTCATTCGACATGCGAAACATGTCTACTGATCCACTGTGAAAACCCAGTGATGCTGTGCCCACTGCAGTCGTAACTGACGTAGGAGATGTGTGATGTGGAGCTCTGTGTTCAACAATGGCCGCTGAACGGTGTGCTCCGAAACACTTGTGCCTGCACCAGCATTGTACTGTGACGTCATATCCGCCACAGATCGTGGATTGCACAGTGGGGGATCCTCCGACCTCTACGTTTTGTACTGAGACGTGGACGTCCAGTATCATACGGCCCACGCGCTGTTCCGCCATCCTTCAACTACTTTCCCAGGTGCTCACGACAGCAGTACGCAAACAGCCGACCAGCTTCGTCGTTTCAGATGTTCTCGTTTCTACCCGGAGCACCTCAACAATTTGCCCTTAGTCAAAACCGCTTATATCAGATGATTTCCGTATTTGTGGCCCGCATCTTCTCTATAACGTCTGCCCATTCGTCTCTTCCACTTAGATTTTTTCCTTACTGCGTCACTTGACCGCAACACCACCAGGATCCATTGAACCTCACAGTGGGCAGAAGTGATAATGTTTTGGCTTATAAATGTACATCCCGTACATATTTGCCATAGAATAACTTGCATTACGGCAAATACGGTGGATGATCTTCATCCTTGTGAGGCTATTGATTTACCAATGTGCTCCCAGTCTCAAATTTAGCTTCTTCCATATTGTCTTGCCGATCTAGATAGGCTTAAATACCTCACCACTATCAGTTATGTGCGTTTGCTGGCGGAAATTATACCGTATTTCGTGTTCTGATATAATAAAGCGACACTAAACCTACTAAACTTGCTACTTCTTTTTACATCTATGAAGTACGGAAACAGGATATTACTAGTAAACGGACTGTTCTGTTCTTCTTTAAGTGATATGCGCTCAACGGCGTCACGTTCTTTTCACGAAAATTGTTTGGTGCTCTAATTTAGAGTTTCTATCACAATTTTGCAGTTAAAGTACTACGATCTTCCAAATGCATATGCCACTTGTAACGCTTTTCTTATATTTCATTTCACTTAATAATTTCAAAACATGTAGTGAGGCAGACTGGAAGATTATTACGTGGCCGACTGTTTTCATGTCAAACACAGTCATGCTGCATGCTTTTTCCTAATCCCACTCATCACTCACTTCCTGCAAGAGTTTTTTACTTTGACACTGGAGTGTTTTTATCCCATTTGGAATTAGAGCAACCTTCCTTCGTTGGAAAATGATTTTTATTAATTGTGGGTATAAAAAAAATGATACTCAGGAAACAGGTGAGGAATTACCGTATATCGCGTACCTGTAACGAAGTAAATGGTGAACCTCTTGTATTTTGGATAAGATGCGGGATTGTCATCAACACTATACGCGTTCCTTTTCCAGAGGACAACGCATTATCGTAGCATTGCTCTTGTGGGCAGAGAGGTTTGCGTGTTAATGTCAAGCTGAGGGCTACGCTGGCGGTAGCGTAGCTACTGGCCGGGTCTTCCAAGCTGGACAAGTCTCAGCGGATGAACCAGACAAAGTGTGTCCCACAACGCCCCATCCCTTTTCGCATCTCTTTCCATAGTGCTTCTCCCTAACATACTAGGACCCAACAGCGAAACGGATGGAAGAGGAACATCTCACAACCGAGTTTCCCAACGGTCGCGTAGGCGGAAGAGGTCATGCCACAAGAACTGGCTGTAAACGCGCTGCTCTACTGTCCTAGAGCTCGCGGCACTTCGCTGCAGTTCTGGGGTCTGAAATCACATGTCTCACACCCACGTGCCGCGATGAATTGTTCCAGAATCATAGTGAGCGGGTTACTTCCTCGTTAGTTGAGATCTATCTTAAACAAAGACACGCGATTGGCAGTTTCTCCTCCCATCCTCCTTGAAGGCCAGTGGCGATGGAATAAAGACGGTTGTAGCAGCCTCGAATAAGGCTGAAAGCTACTAATCTGGACCTGCATACTAGCGGCAGGTCTGTGATGGTCGCCTTCCTGAGAACTCATGTGGCTACTCAGGGATGTGGTCATTCGTCTGCGACTGGACAGGCCTATTTAGGATAACCGCTGCCCGCCCTGAATGAGCAAGGCCCTATAAAAGGCAAATTAATCAACAGTAGTTTCACTTGTACCTTGCTGGGAATCCGCACCCAGAACGTTACTCCTAATTTGCAGACGAAAACCAAGAAAGAACAATATGATAGTGACTACTGGAACATGGAATGTCACGACTCTTCTGGATGTAAATGGTAACAGACCAGAAAGAAGCAGGCCGGGGTGGTCGTGCGGTTCTAGGCGCTACAGTCTGCGACCGAGTGACCGCTACGGTCGCAGGTTCGAATCCTGCCTCGGGCATGGATGTGTGTGATGTCCTTAGGTTAGTTAGGTTTAAGTAGTTCTAAGTTCTAGTGGACTGATGACCGTAGAAGTCCCATAGTGCTCAGAGCCATTTGAACCATTTTTGAACCAGAAAGAAGAACAGTTCTTATCATCCACGAGCTAGCTAGATTAGATGTAGATGTTGCTGCCTCAAATGAAATTTAACTATCAGGCGAAGGACACCTTAGTGAGGCTAGCTCAGGGTACACCATATTTTGGAAAGGATAGGATGCAGGAGAACCACGTACCCGTGGTGTGGGATTTGCAGTAAAAACAAAATTAGTGAAACAACGTCGATTAACCGCTATTCGTATCAATGATAGCTGTGACTCTTCGAATTCCTATTTCTGGAGATAGCTTTGTCACTCTCGTTTCTGCCTACGCTCCCACATTAGTCAGTGAGAAGGATACAAAGAATCAGTTCTCCCATCAGTTGAGTAATGTTCTCGTCAAGATACCAACCGCAAATAAAGTCTTGTTACTAGGCGACTTCAGTTCTAGAGTGGGAAGAGAAAATCGTTTTTGGGGTAACAATGGGTAACCAAGGTGTCGGAAACTGCACTGCAAATGGGCTGCTACTTCGAGGTCTCTGTGGTGAGCATGAGTTTTGTATCACCAACATACGTTTCCGCTTACCTAATCGTTACAAGGCAACATAGTTTCACCCCCGCTCCAAACACCGGCATCGAAGTGACTATGTCAACACTCGCCAGCAAAACAAGAAAGTCGTCCTAATCACAAAAAACAACTCCAAACATCGATGATTGCTAGACCGATCACAAACTGCTGGTTAGCCATTTGAGGATTCTCGTCTATCGTAAACCACGAGCCTTCTTCTTAATTCCTTCAAGGAGAAAATTCAGCATCAAGTCCTCCAGAATGAAACGGTTCGTTTTCCCTTGCAAGACACACTTTTGGAACGATTTAGCAATACCCCTGTTAACACATCAGATGTTGAAAAGGAATGGTCCACTTAAAAAAAAAAAAATCAAGAAGGCTGCAGAGGTCATAGGTTTTGATGCAAAGTAGAAAAATGACTCATTTTATGACATCAATGAAGTGATTAGGAGCCTCATAAGTAAAGAACGGGATGTACTCCTATGTATTGCTCAAGGTCCATCCTACCTGGAAAAGAAAACACTCTTTCAAGAGATCAAGCAGAAATGTCAAAGTGAAATAAGAACAATCAAGAACAACTGGTGACAACAAAAAGCCAAAAACGTCAAAGTCTGTTAGATGCTAGGGACTTGCCGAGTTTTAATCATGGAATAAAAAAATATATATGGGCCTGCTCGTTCCTCATCAGGAATCCTGAAAGCCGCCGACAGCATGGCCATCATCACTTACATTCACGGACATCTTAAACGGCTGGAAAGAGCTTTACAACTCACTTTCAAACCATAGCTCTACTGCTGCTGCCGACTTTCTCGAACATGTCCCACAACATGCAATACAGCCTTGTATGGCAGTTCCACCGACGTTTCATGAACTCAGCAAGGCTCTAGATAGTATGAAACCGAGAAAGGCATCTAGACCTGACAGCATTCCCCTGGAAACCATTCAAAACATCTCGCTGTTTCTTCTAATGTTAGAAACCCGTAAGGTACTAGCTGACATGAAAAACTTCACAATTGCCATCATCTTTAAAAAAAAAGGAGACGGACCCATATGTGACAATTACCCTGACTTATCCTTGCTCTCCGTGAGTGGTAAAACATTTGCTAGAATTTTTTGAATCGCCTCCATACTCTTTCCGAGACAGTACTTCCTGAGTCTCAGTACGGATTTCGCCTCTCCACAGGAGCAACTGATATCGTCTTCTGTCCACGACAGCTGCAGGAGAAGTGCAGGACACAACATAAGCCCTTACTACTTGTGTTCTATGGCCTAGAAAAAGCCTTTGATACAATGAGCAGAGGAGCTTTGTGGAAGGTCTTAAATCGTTTTGTCTGCCCTGAACACTTTGGTCAAATGACTCAAGATTTCCATGATGACTGTCCGAGCTACTATTTAAGAGACATCGTCTGTAAACATCATAGCAGTGGAACATAAATACAGATTTGACCCAGGGCTATTTAATCGGTCCTGACTGCAAAAAAAGTGTTGCCTCACCCCAGTTCCCAGAACTCCCGAAGATAGACGTTGACTGTGGATATTGTATCACAGACGCAGTCCCTTTGACTGTTCAGAGATGTCACTAAACCAGCCCAAAGATGTAAACAATCATGCATGAGCAGCGCCTATTAGACGGAGGGGGTCAGACAGGTGATCAATTCCAGTCATTCCACCAGGACACGCCTCGTGTTGTTTGTAGTTCAACCATGACAAGACGGTCAATACCGCGGTTCGGTCGCGTCCGCAGTGTTTCTTTGTGCCAGGAAGGGCTCTCAACAACGGAAGTGCCAAGGCGTCTCGGAGTGAACCACGGCGATTTTGTTCGGACATGGAGGAGTTACGGAGAGACAGGAACTGTCGATGACATGCCTCGCTCAGGCCGCCCAAGAGATTCTACTGCAGTGGATGACCGCTGCCTACGCATTATGGCTCGGAAGCACCCTGACAGCAACGCCACAATGTTGAATAATGCTTTTCGTGCAGCCACAGGACGTCGTGTTACGACTCAAACTGTGCGCAGTAGGCTGCATGTTGCACAATTTCACTCCCGACGTCCATGGCGAGGTCCATCTTTGCAACGACGACATCATGCAATGCAGTACAGATGGGCCCAACAACATGCCGAATGGACCGCTAAGGATTGGCATCATGTTCTCTTCACCGATGAATGTCGCATCTGCCTTCAACCAAACAATCGTCGGAGACGTGTTTCGAGGCAACCCGGTCAGGCCGAACGCCTTATACACACTGCCCAGCGAGTGCAGCAAGATGGAGGTTCCCCACTCTTTTGGGGTGACATTATGTGGGGCCGACGTATGCCGCTGGTGGTCATGGAAGGCGCCGTTAACAGCTGTACGATACGTGAATGCCATCCTCCAACCGATAGCGCAACCATATCGGCAGTGTATTGGCGAGGCATTCGCCTTCATGGACGACAATCCGCGCCCCCATTGTACACATATTGTGAATGACTTCCTTCAGGATAACGACATCGCTCGACTAGAGTGGCCAGCATGTTCTCTAGACATGAACCCTATCGAACATGCCTGTGATAGACTGAAAAGGGCTGCTTATGGACTACGTGAACCACCAACCACTCTCGGGGATCTACGCCGAATCGCCGTTGAGGAGTAGGACAATCTGGACAAACAGTGCCTTGATTGACTTGTGGATAGTATGCCACGACGAATACAGGCATGCATCAATGCAAGAGGACATGCTACTGCGTATTATATATACTCATGTGTACAGCAATCTGGACCACCACCTCTGAATGTCTCGCAGTATGGTGGTACAACATGCAGTGCGTGTTTTTCATGAGCAATAAAAGGGCGGAAATGATGTTTATGTTGATCTCTGTTCCAGTTTTTTGTACATTTTTCGGAACCCTCGGAACCGAGATGAATCAAGACTGCTTTTTTATGTGTATACATCCTTGCAACATTATTACATAATAAATTTTTAAAGGATTTTAGAGATGTTTGTTTTGAGGTGTCGAATGCATGCTTTGGAATAAATATTTCTGGTGGCATATCAATCCTAATTTGACAAGTTAAACTTCATACTTGTTTATACAATCAGGTGGCATGTTACAAACTTTAAGTACAATAATTATGTTGGCTACAGTCGTAAAATTGTACACAAATGACACTTTTGGTTGGGATTCGCAGTTACGATGAAGGCAGAAAGAGAGGAAGAAAGAAAAAGTGAGGTGGAGGGAGAGGGTAAAAGGTGTGATTGTATTGAGAGCAAACTTTACAAAGCAGGGGATCTTAAGATTATATGTGTACATGTGATAACTGCCTAAACGTTGGGGTAATACATTGATTAATGCTTTAAAATATGCGGTTAGATGTACAGTTTTTGCCAGTGGTTGATGTACATATAGTTTCAAGCTGACAGGGGGTGCAAGAAACCTGGGATTATTAAAAAAATACTAGATTTATTATATTACAGAGATCATTATAGGAAGATAATACAAAGAAAGCCAAATGCAATACAGAAAAATACTGAATGTCATTGACAGTATTTGAAGGGGCCAAAGAAGAATGGATGAAGGAAGTTTGCCGAAGTACAGAAAACGATGTAGTGTAGGAAGAACAGATAAAGCATATAGCGAGATAAAGCCACTGCGGTACATTCTTAAACAAGAGGTACTACGATAAAAGATACGAATAGACATTTACTTATTGACAGAGAAGATGTGACGTACCGCAGGAAGGTAGGTCTTGAAGACTTGTACTACGATGAAGAAGTGTTGGATATTACAACCATCTCTAACCTGAACATATGATGTACGAAGATAATTAAATACCGATAATCATAGGGGAAGAATCTGATCCAGCACTTCAGCAGTTGAGGAACAAGAACGCAACAGGAACAGACGACACCCCAACAGCACTTCTGAAGAGAATAGGAGAAAAAGTGAATCAAAAACTGTACAACGTCATTGTAAGAAGCTATTACAGTGGATAAATCCTGGAAGACTTTTGCTGAAAACAGGACAGTCACCTTACCGAAGGAAGGAAATGTCAGTGAGTATCCTGACTATTGAAAACTAATACTGTTGTCGCATGCATCGAAAATATTGCTCAATGTATTTAAGAACTGGATTAAAAAGAAAACTGAATTAAAATTTCTCGGGTTTCCAGCCGCATCAAGTAATTAAAATGACACGGTCTTTCCCCCAAGCACTTCTTGGACATTGCCACGTGGTATGACTGCCAGTGGGATGCTGGTACGCCCTTATAGACAAGTGACGTCGTTGGTGTCCGCGGAATCGCCATATACGGGCATATGTTGACTCGGCGTCCGTCCGAAGGAATATTGCATCGTATTTCGCAATTACCATTTCGTATCTATCCGCGGACATCGGGCAAGCGACTTTCAGGTAAACTGTCTCCCCTGTACAGGAACACACATAATAAATGTACGGGTACAGGTTGTAGACACATAGCTGACGAGATACGGAAATTTGGGTCTGGCTGTGAGTCATGCTCGTATAGCCTAATGGTAAGGCGACTGTTCGCGATAAGCGGGATATCCATATTCGAATCACGGTCCGGCAAAAATTTTCATAGTCATCATTCCATTATATACCTGATGGTTATCCATACTCACATATGCGAATACATTTCATATATAAAGTACAAGCTGGCGCAGTGCTTGGCCAATCTCCTCGCTACATATGTGGGGCACTCTAACATCATACTAAAGATTCAGCTGGTTTTTGCAAACGAATTAACCGTCTTCGACTTAGTGAAGGTGACATTATGATCAGTATTGATGAAGTGTCGCTGTTTACGAATGCCCCTGTTTTGACCTAATACCGAAGTTCGTTGTAAGTGAAGTGGTCGAGCTACAGGGTGGGGCAAATAAAAGTGGCCCGGAGAACAGAGTTCCTGCATACAAAGGAAAACGGCAGAGGAAAGGAAAGACAGTATTAACCTGACTGTAGCAGGATGCTGAAAGTGAAAATCATTCGTCTTTTGGCAGTTTTGAGCCCTGGTCAGAAAGTTAATGAAGACAGATAGAAGCTGGAACCCTGAAATTGCTGAAATCTCGTCCGAAAGGTTCTGTTGCAGTTCTTGAAGGCCGCGAGGGTTGTCCCGATACGCTTTAGACTTGAGGGCTTCCAAAACAAAGTAATCGTACACTGATAGATTAGGTGACGTGGGTGACCAACTAGGGCCACGACCAAACTGACATCTGCCAACGACTCTGTCAAGAGTGAAGATTGTGTAAATGTGCTCCAAGGCTCGGTCGGCACTATGGGCAGTTGCTCCATCGGTTTGAAAGTAACTGCAAGTATTTTCCCCCTCCGTTAATGCTGCCACAAGTGGTGTCCATACGTATTCACTTGTCCTGGCCAGTTTTATTTTCCCCGCCCTGTATTAAGGCACACTTTTACGTCTTCTGATTTTCTGAACAACGGACAGTATTATGATCAGATGGACGGTGTTGCAATGGGTAGCCCGTAGCTCCAGTTGATGTAAACCTCTTCACGGAGAATTTTGACGAGATTGCCTTAGACACGGCTGTTTCTTTCGATGCGTTGACGACAAGTTTGTCATTTGGCCCCACGGACGTGAGAAACTTGACGAGTTCTTGGAATACCTCAACGGCATTAACAGTAACATCCAGTTCAACATGGAGGTAGAAAAGGACGATGTATTGCCGTTCCTCAACTTTCTCTTCCGCCGTAAACTAATCTCGAAAGAAGACTGAGCGTTAACAGGAAGACATAAATTGCATTCGTAGGTAATCCTTCTTCTTCCTCATAGGCTTCGTTTTACACTTGCAGCAGTGCTTTCCGACCTTCCTTCGTTTCCAGTGAAGTAAATCGATTCTGCCGCCTCACGCGCTGGTTATCCATTTGCTCTGCATAATTGACGTTTCGCGTGCCTACTACAATTCCTGAATCGTTCATGACCATGTCAAGGGATGAATTTCCTTCATTGAATAAGCCCTCTGCTAAATACGACACCAATTCAACGACTCTTAGTTTGGAGTACAAGTGTTAAGGAGCTAATCGCCATATAGTGGAATTAAAACTTTCATTCGCATTTTGGGTGTGGCCACCGAAACATCTCTCCAGTAATTCATCGCTTGATAAATCTTCATATATTGGAAGAATTTGCTTCTATACGTCGGGGTGCAATGGAGCAGGGTGCAGTTCATGTTCCATCCAAGGGCTGTTCGTTTCTGCCACTCACACCAGCAGTCTTCTCCCTCCGGGCAATACTCGTGTTGAGGATTTTCATACGTGGAAATCATATGATAGTATGTCGCCATAATACCCGATGTGCACTCGGTTCTATGCTCGTAAAATCTAAACTAATGCGAATTTCGCTTTGAAGTTCTGACAGCGTATTGTTGGATAGTTAAGCTAACGATTTATGCAATAAAAAATCGGATTTTTTCAACCTCCTAATGTGATTTTCCCCCTTAAGGCCATGACAAACACAGGAGGGACAAAAGACTCATTCTACTGCTGTACAAAAACCAAAAAACCCATTTCCATTCACAAACGTGAATGGAAATGTAAAACAGGTTCCATTAAAAGGGGGTGAGACTAGGCTGCGCACTATCCCCGTACTCATTCAACATGTTCGTTGTGGAGGTTATAACCAAATTCAAGCAAAAGCCTAAAGGCAGCAAACTCAACGGACAGGAAATCCATTTTATAGGATTTGCAGATGACATTGCTGGGAGAAGGAACTAAGCAATGCGATATATACGATATTGCAGTGTTTGTATTATTCCGAATGACGATGCAAAGTTCCTTCACACAAGCATGCATGTCCGAAGGAACTTTGCATCGTAATTCGGAATAATACAGACATTGCAGTATTCTATTTATTCGCAGATACCGGGCAAGGTAAAATGTCTCCCCTGTACGGGAATATACATAATGGATGTACGAGTACAGTTTGAGGACGCATGGCTGACGACATACGGAAGATTGAGTCGGGCCCTGAGTTGTGCTGGTATAGCCTAATGTTTAGGCGACCGCTCGGGATAAGCGGGAAACCCGGGTTCGAGTGCCGGTCCGGCACAACTTTCATAGTCGTCGTTCCATTATTCAGCTGATGGTAGTCCGTATTCGCAACTGAGAATACATTTCATGTGGATCTAAGTAAAGTGGTGTGATGTGTATCATTAGCACTAAAGATACCAAAACAAAAAAGGAAACTTGAAAAACCAAAGTAATGACCGTTTAAAAATCCAATGAAGAGACGAACAAATATTAAAACAGGTCATGAAACCATACGACAATGGAGGCATTTATGCTAGATAGAATGTGTTGTCACTCAAGGCGATAGGTACACCACGGAAATCAGCAGGAGAACTGCCCTTGCTAAATCTGCCTTCAGTAACAAGAAACAGCTTCTGAATAGCAGGCACATAATATGTGTTAAAATTAAGAAAGAATTCGTCAAGAAGGCTGTCTGGAATATTTTGTTATATGACTGGGAAAATGGGTCTTAATGAAACGTAATATACAACACTTGGTCGGAATGGAAACATTGATGTGCAGATGGAAGCTGAAAATAAACTGGAGAGAGAAAAAAATCGAACGAGTGGCCCTCAAGGAAGTAAACTCGACAGGAGAATTGACTGCTACAATAGAAAAGAATTCTTGACCAACAGAAAGTTTTTAGGAAAGAAAGGTTTTAGGAAAGAAAGAAAGTGAAAGACCGCGGAAGAATCATCTAAATTGTGTGATTCTCTCGTGATGGTGATGGTGGTGATGATGATGATGATGATGATGATGATGATGGTGGTGGGGGTGACGATGATGTCCCCTCTCAGTGCCGTTGGACAAGAAACATCACAGAAAACATTGTTTAGTTAAAAACTATAATTGAGAAGGTTGCACCAGATTTAAGCTGGTATTAAGTTCCTAGGGAAAGAGTGGACAAATCGTGATGTGAAATATTGTCTGCATAATGTGGAGATCTTGGTCTGACTTCAGCCTCAGAGATCGGTTTAGTGGACATTGCGGTGCGAGGATAACGTTGCATTCAAGGTGAGTCGACGCGCTTTGATATTGAGTTCCTTACACAGTTATTCTCTTCATACTCACAACGACCAACTGTTCATCTTATTTCGCGCAGATAAGCTACTACTTACTTTCACATGGTAATAAGAGTGTAAGTACACCAAACAATAATACCGATTCTGATTTCCAGACGACGATTTACCCCCGACTATTAGGGCCAACGCCTCCACCGAGGTGGCGAGAATATCAGGCGTTGCAGATCTTGTGGTCGGCCATTTCATTGAATATCCAAGTTTCTGTATCGTCGCTACAAAGCCAAAGCTACTGCAGCTGACCGTTAACACCACGTCCGTTTCCTTGTGCCACTATAGCGCCGTCATCCGTCGTCCGCTGCCCACCCACACCACCCTGCACTTCGCTGGACTGAAATCGGAACCGCTGGGAGGTCGGACGGTGTACTACCGGTTGTCGCCACACAATGCCTAAAGTGGAGTCAGAGTCTCGGACACACGCACGGAGTGTACACGCTCGGCCACTGGGTTGTTAGCCCACTTCACACAGGTAGCAGAAGCGGTCCTCCCTTGTTTCACCAACAGTGCTGTCAGTCGACAAATAAAGGAGTGAAGTCAGTTCATGTTTATTCACCATAACCGATAAAAAAGCGACTTTATGTCTGTACTTTTTTGTTAAATATACCCCATGCCGAAATTTGTTCCACTTTCTTTCCTCAGAGTTCTATGTATTTACACTGAGGAAAACGGAAAATTGGAAGTGTTACCATGAACATTTTGACCTAACGTTACCATACTGGTTTCCCAGTATTTACACGTTTTTGGGACACAATGACTACAATTTCGTCGGCATGAGAGCATAATTTCATTAATTTCAGTGTAGAAAAAAAAATTTTTTTCGGATGAAATATGTTATGAGTATAACAAGTCTATTTGGTGTGTCTAACGTTACTGAAACATTGCAGGTAGCGATCACAATACAGAATGCGTACCGGACGACACGCTCAGCTTACTTTCGGACTACATAACGAGAAGATCATAGTAGTGTATAACCGGCTCTGAAGAACAGACGCATGACAACAGTTGAAATCAGAGCATTAATTACAAGCAGAATATCATCACGAGCCGCCTGGAACAGATTACTAAAACCTGGGATGAGATCTCTAGTTCTTTTGTTTCTCTAACCCTCGACAACCAGATCAGAGACAATCGAGACTTATATAATTTAGGGCGAGAGTAAAACGAGACACAAAGTTACATTCTGTGGTGTTCAGCAATGCATCTTACTTCTGTGGGCTGTCAGTAAGACACCAGCGTGTCCTTAGACGATCTGGTGAGAGACCACAGGAGAATGCGATTCTCGAGACCCATACCACGCAGTCTCCGAAAATCAGGGTGTGGATATCTATTGGATGACAACACAACTGATTTTGTAATAATTGAAGGCAGGTTACATGTTGGCCAGCATGTGGCAAGAATGTATACTCAGTTGACACACCCTTTATGACCAGGGTACCAAACTGCATATTCCAGCAGTATAATGCAATACCCCTACCTGCAGTTAGCTCGATAAATGTCTTGAAAAACGTATGGATCCCCAAATGGTCTGCGTGGTCTTCTGATTAGTCGCTCTTGTAGAATGTCTGTGATGCAATGGGAATAAATATACTCTCATACCAGCCTCTAGACAGCAACCTGCAGTTATCGACGCAGCATGTGTCTTGCATGGCAAGAAATTGCTCAACGATGACAATCGGAAGATGTTTGCTTCCATGACTTAACGAATACAAGAGTGTATTCGTGTCCGTGGAGGTCACACCTCATACTGATGTTGATAAAATTACAGCCTCTTAAAGGAGGAAAAGAAAAGGAAAAGAAAAGGAAAAGGGAAAGAAAACAGAAGATGTGTTAGATGACGATCAGTTTGGCTTTAGGAAAGGTAAAGGCACCAGAGAGGCAATTCTGACGTTGCGGTTGATGATGGAAGCAAAACTAAAGAAAAGTCAAGGAACGTTCAAAGGTTTTTGACCTGGAAACAGCGTTCGGCGTGTAAAATGGTGCAAGATGTTAGAAATTCTGAGAAAAATAGGGGTAGGCTACAGATAGAGACGGGTAATATAAAATATGTACAACAGCCAAGAGGACGAGACCAAGAACGAAGTGCTCGGATCAAGACAGGAACTAGTCTTTCGTCCCTACTGCTCAATCTGTACATCGAAGAAGCAATGATGGAAATAAAAAAAAGGTTCAGGAGTGGGATTAAAATTAAATATGAAAGGATATCAATGATATGATTCGTTGATGATATTACTATACTGAGTGAAAGTGAAGAATTACATGATCTGCTGAAAGAATGAACAGTCTAATGAGTACAGAATATGGACTGAGAATAAACTGAAGAAAGACGAAAGTAATGAAAAGTAGTAGAAATGAGAACAGCGAGCAACTTATCAGGATTTACGGTCACCAAGATGGTGAAATTAAGGAATTCTACAGCCTAGGCCGCAAAATAACCAATGACGAACGGAGCAAGGAGGACCTCAAAACACACTAGCACTGGCAAAAAGGCATTTTTGGCCAATAGAATTCTACTAGCACCAAACATAGGCCTTAATTTGACTAAGGAATTTCTGAGAATGTACGTTTGGAGCACAGCGTTGTATGGTAGTGATAACTGGACTGGGAAAACTGGAACAGAAGGGAATCGAAGCATTTGAGGTGTGATACTACAGACGAATGTTGAAAATTAGGTGGACTGATAAGGTAAGGAATGAGGAGGTTTTGTGCAGAATTAGGGAGGAAAGGAATATGTGGAAAACACTGACAAGGAGATGGGACAGGAAGATAGATCTGTTAAGACATCAGGGAGTGACTTCCATGGTACTAGAGGGAGCTATAGAGGACAAGAACTGAAGAGGAAGACAGAGATTGGAATACATCCAGCAAATAACTGGGGATGTAGGTTGCAAGTGCTACTCTGAGAAATATCTGACTGATGCCTGAGGCTGTAACAGTTTCCATTTCTATCAGCACATGTCGTGAGGATAACTGATGAATGCTTGTACTGCTCATCTGAAAACTGTTTACTGCAGGCGGTTGAACTGCTCCAAGGGTGGTGTGCACTGGCTGCATATCTGAAAGCGCCTGTGTGCTTAGATTCTAGGGAAACAGAGATTCAAAATGTAGTAAATGCAGGTATGGCTTGTCGGGGGCACATCATCTGTTCTAAATGACATACAGATAAAACTGTTACAAGTCACCTAAAATTTGGTTTTATAACAGTTTCCGCCGCCAGACTGGTGCATCATCAGACAATCGTTTCCCACAGATGCTCGCATTTCACGGGCGAAACCAGACATAAAATCTGGTTGTATGCGACCTGTAGCTGGTTTATTTGTATATTAGGGAATGAAAACACAATCATTTTGAAACTACGAAAAGTTCGTTCTAAAGTGCGCTTCCGTGAAATCAGTCTGTTGCTGGATGAAACTTCAGTATCGTTTTGATCCGTCGCCATCATTGCGACATGAGTATTTCCTACTTGAAATACTGTCCACAATGTGCACCACGTCCCATTCTTCGACACACTTATGACGGTATTCAGTGTGAGAGGAGGCTTCTTGCGAAGACACGCTGCGAGTTTCAAATGGTGTCCAGATTACCCTCGATAGCAATGAGTGGCTTCCGACATCCGTACATTTTACCGCCCAGAATACGAGTGAGCCACCTCCATGCTGAACCTGAGGGACAGGTATTGATACCTGTCCACCACCACAGTCTTCACTGACGGTCATCAGGTGCCAGACAAATACCGTACTCGTCAGTCAAGAGAACTCGACGACACTATTCCAGTTTCCATTCGAGATGTTCTCTTGCCCAACTACTTCGCGTATCACGGTGTTGGGGTGATTGTACTACTTCTCGTTAAGCATGTTTCGGGTGAAACAGATTGTGTGGAGACGATTTCGTGTTGTTTGAATCGTAATTTGTATGTTGTGGTCGTCAATGATCACTAAGAGGCAGAATTTTAATATTTTGAGTCTCAGGACAGTGGTGTAACTATAGAGTGACATTGATGCGATGAACACCATTTTATGACCATCTGCCTTCAGTGAAGTGGCAATGAATGCATAAACTTAAGCGTGGTGTAATCCTTCGAGGCACGTTGACAAACCGAACAGTGTTGACAAGCCGCATTGTCCGACTCACTAGTGGAGGCCAGCTACTGAGAAAGCTACCTTACCTCTACCTCAGTAACACAGGTGGCTGTACATTGTGATTTCCTAGTGTTAAGACAGCATTGAGAAAGAGTTTCCTCTGTGAAAAAAATACAAACTATGAAAACTGTTATGTTGATGCACAACTGTCATTGTGTGGTTTATTGGAACTATCCTCTTGAGCTGCCAAGGGACAGGAAATGGTGAAGTGACGTAATCTACCACGCGTGGCTGGTATAGTCTGTAGCGGCGATGGTGTTCATGTGCATTGCTGATTCTTGTCCGTTTTTATCCTTATATGCGTAGGAAGTAGATAACACCACAGAAATCACCACTAGTGACACGAACTCAAAGCAGAAAACTCATTCACAAAATAGAAGCAGAAAGGTCTTAATATATTTCTTCAACAGGCTTACGCTGGCCGCTGTGGCCGAGCGGTTCTAGGCGCTTCAGTTCGGAACCGAGGGGCTGCTACGGTCGCAGGTTCGAATCCTGCCTCGGGCATGGATGTGTGTGATGTCCTTAGGTTAGTTAGGTTTAAGTAGTTCTAAGTTTAAGGGGACTGATGACCTCAGATGTTAAATCTCGTTGTGCTCAGAGCCATTTGAACCAACAGGTTTACGTCTTGAACGTCAGTTCATCGTATTAATGGCATTCCTCTAACTGCCGGTATGGATGCATTGCTGAACACGACAATACACCCTATTATATATTTCAGATCAAAAGTATCCGGAGGCGCCTATGTTATGTGGTACTGACCACTAGATACCACCAGAGGAGGACTAACTAACATAAACTCTAAGAAAATGGAACGGAAATCGCTGTAAGTAAGATAGTTCATGTACTGAAAAACAAATGAGTACTATTTCAAAAAAGTTTGACGATTTATTCAATAGAAAGATCTTCAGAAACAGAGCAAATCAGTAAAATGGTGGTCCAAATCTGGGGCTTATGCAAACAGTTATTCGTCTTGACATTGAGTGATAGAATTGTTGGATGTCCTGAAGGATATCGTCACATATTATATCCGATTGGTGCGTTAGAGCGCCAAAATCCCGAGCTCGTTTGAGGGTCTTGCCCGTAATGCTCCAAACTTCCTTAATTGTGGACATATCTGGCGACCTTGTTGACAAAGGTCAGGTTTGGCAGCATGAAGACAGTCAGTAAACCTCTTACCCTGTGTGTGCAGGCATTAGCTTGCTGAAACGTAAGCCCAGGATCGCTTGCCATGAAGATCAGCAAAATGGGGCATACTATATCGTCGACAGACCGCTGTGTTGTAAGAGTGTCGCAACTAAGACCGAAGATGTCATGCTGTGAAATGAATGGCGCACCAGAGCGACAGTCATGGTTCTCGGACAGCATGGTGGGCGACAGTCTGGTTGGTTTTGACATCCATCCGTAGCGTCTCGAGACATGTCTTCGGCCTGTAATCTCATTGACTGAGTGGAATTATCTTCAGTGATGAGTCCCGCTTCGAACTGAGCCTTGATGACCCCAGACAGCAGTTGGATACCGACCTGACTGTTGCCTTACTTACAGCCCAACAACCAGGAACGATGGTATGGAGTCCTTTTCTTTTCATAGCAGGACTCCTTCAATTGTCGCCCGTGGCACTCTTACAGAACAGCGGTAAGCAAACGGTTTTCTACGCCCCGTTTTGTTGCCCTTCATTTCAAGTGATCCTGGGCTTACATTTCAGCAAGCTAGCACGGCGAGTGTTTCTGCTACTGGTCTTCAAACTTGCCAGACCCTACTGATTTCCGTCCCACTGGGATAATTCCTTCGGGGCTGTCGCTTTTTTTGGCTTACAGTGTTAAAGGGGGCAGGGAGTATTGTATTGTCAGTAGGAAAGCACTGACAGCAGAACTGATTGGTCTGGAGAGCTCAGTGACCTCGAACATCGACTACTCATTGAATGCCACCTGAGTAACAAATCAGGGACATTTGATCCCTGTTGAAGCTGTCCAAGTCGACTGACTGAAGTATAAACGTGGAGGAACAACCACAACTAAACCTTTACCAGATAGACATAATGCATTGGTGAAAGTGATCGTTATACATTATGGAAGGTAGTTGTAAAAAAGCGCAGGCAGTCAGCGGGAGGAACCACTCGTCAGTTGCCAAATGCTACCACCATTCCAACTGGCTCAATGACTGTGTGTCGTAAGTGAAAAAGAATGGGGTACAATAGTCAGGCTGCTTCTCATGAACCACTCATTCTTGCAATCAATGCCAACTGGTGTTTGATTGTTAAGAGTGCTGCCACTGGACAATGGATGGCGGGAAATCAGTAACTGATGTCATGAATCACGCTGCATGTGACAATCCAATGAAACGGTTTGAGGGTTTGGGTTCGCGAATGTCCAGAGAAAGTTACCTGCCAGCATGTGTAGTGCGAGCAGTGAAGTACGGAGGATGTGATGTTACGATGTGGGGCTATTTTTCCTGTTTGTGGGATTGGTCTCATTATTGGGACTAAGAAAACAGTAAATGCGGAAGGATACGAACACATTTAACAGCATTGCGTACTGCGCATAGTATTGGAACCGTTCCGAGGCGATGATTATTGGTGTCAGCATGACAATCCACCCTGTCAAAGCAGCTTCTGTGAGGAGGAGGAGGATATTAGTGTTTAACGTCCCGTCGACAACGAGGTCATTAGAGACGGAGCGCAAGCTCGGATGAGGGAAGGATGGGGAAGGAAATCGGCCGTGCCCTTTCAAAGGAACCATCCCGGCATTTGCCTGAAGCGATTTAGGGAAATCACGGAAAACCTAAATCAGGATGGCCGGAGACGGGATTGAACCGTCGTCCTCCCGAATGCGAGTCCAGTGTGCTAACCACTGCGCCACCTCGCTCGGTCAGCTTCTGTGAGGCGATGGTCTGTGGGCAACAGCCTTCCTGAAATGGACTGTGCTGCCCAGAGTTCCGACTTGAAGTCAGTGGAACACCAAAAAATGGAATGAGTTAAAACGTTGACTTTGCTCCAGGCCCCAGTGCCCAACATCGCCACCTTCTCTAGTTTTGGACCTTGCGGAAGAAAAGGCTACCATTTCCTACAGACGTTGAGTCACTTCACTGAAAAGTGTCCCCAGCAGACTTGACGCAGTTACAAGGACGATGCGCAGACACATCCAATCATGTCCACTAATAATACTTCACATCAGATAGATTATATCACCAATAAATATCTGCAAGTCTTTAGTTGAAGAACTTCGATACACCAGAAATCGCATAGAATAAAACCTAAGTAAACCTAAGTTCTTTGCTGATTCTACACAAGAAACTTCAAACTGTTGACTAGACGATAGCTTACAGCGTCTGAGATTTCACAAATTGTTCTCCCTAACTTCTGATCTATTTTGCGTCCTGTTTCTTTATTTCGAAGTTCATTTTACACCATATCAACTGTAATCTGTTACTCGAATCAATATCTGTATGTTATGCACTCTAAAATCCATTGTGTTTTTAGTGAGAATCTAATAGTAACTAGGAAAAATTTTAACGAATCGTGTTGCGCAGCCATGGAATATAAACTGAGCTAACAGCATGAGAACGGGTATGAACAACAATAATTGTTTCTTGTACTCAGTATTGACAGTAATTAAAATTTTTAATTTATGAAATCGTTCTCACTATCGCTGGCTTCAGCAGTGAGACCCATAAGTAACAAATCACTTTTTTGTACTCGAATCAGCAACTAATGTTCAAATATGTGTGAATTCCTAAGGGACCAAACTACTGAGGTCATCGGCCCCTTACTTAGACACTACTTAAACTAACTTATGCTAAGAACAACACACCCACCCATGCCCAAGGGAGGACTCGAAACTCCGTCGGGAGGGGCCACGCAATCCGCGACATGCCGCCTCAAACCACGCGGCCAGTAATTAATATATGAAGAGTTAGCTGTTTGCATTTGTTAAGAAGCAGAATGATAACAGATACATTGTTTTCTTTTTTTTGCTTTAAACAAGGATTTATTATATGAAGTGTTTATTGTTTGCATTTCTTCGGGAAGAGATTTAAGTTTACAAAATGGTTCAGATGGGTCTGAGCACTATGGGACTTAACATCTGTGATCATCAGTCCCCTAGAACTTAGAACTACTTAAACCTAACTAACCTAAGGACATCACACACATCCATGCCCGAGGCAGGATTCGAATCTGCGACCGTAGCGGGCACGTGGGTTCCAGACTGAAGCGCCTAGAAGCGCACAGCCACACCGGCCGGCAAACGTATGATCGGTCGTAAGGATTCACGCTATTTAACGCGTTACAAAAGATTTTATTTGGCCACCCATGTGTTACCAGGAGGGGAAGAAAGGCAGACTATCGAGGGCCAGTAGACTCTCAGAGTTGAATATGGCAGTTACCCACCTCCTTAGCCAAGGTCGCTGGTGCATTCCTCTGCGCTGTCTTTCGACTCGGAAATAAGCTAGTTCGAATCCTGGTGGTGGATGAAATTTTTGCTGCAGTATTTGACAGGGGAGGAGGGGACGTGGTGTAAAGTTCCTGATCACCAGTCCTCGATTAAACTCCAATGCTTTCTGCAGCATTTCATGAAGTGAGTCATCATATCAATGATGTGTCTTTGAATAGTTCGCACGCTGACACTTAAATATGCGTATGAAGACATTTTTGTAGAATATAATGCGATTGCATTATTAATATGTTCTGTGCTTATTTGTATCTTTTGGCCATCGGACTTCGCTTACGTTTTAATTGTAGCTGCAGGCGGCGGACTCCGAAAACACCGGCGCCTGTCGTGAGGCGTAGCGCCATATAACGATCCTGGTTCACGTCGAAGTACAGTAGGTTTCACTCGGCTTTCCTACAGGTAGGTGCAGGTGCGTCGTAAACGGACGGAAAGAACCGCGCCGCCGCAGTCGTAATCAAGAAAATCCTCCTTATATGTTCTTCACTTCAATAAATAAAAAAAATGGTGATACTTTTGTTCAATATAATATTATTCACGCACACACATGATACACAGAGCTCGCAATACTTCATATCTAAAACCGCACATCTTCATCGTCCTTCTACCCACGAGTGAGTGTAAGCGTAAAAAAAAGAAAACTAAAAATTGAATGTTTTTTTCTTTCATTTGTCTGCGCCTTACCGTACATTCATAATTAACGTCTTGGTCAACTCTCTGGTCGTTTGGTGTTTCTTTTTTTTTTTGTTTCTTTTTTAATAAATCTTAATTTTACTGCTTCCTGAGATCTTTCGTCATGCACCTACAAAACTGCCCCCACACTGTATGTTCACATGGTATGGAGACGTATATTTCGCGGAAAGACCACAAAGATAAGGTAAGAGAGATTAAGGCTCGTACAAAGGCATATAGGCAGTCATTTTTCCCTCGTTCTGTTTGGGAGTGGAACAAGGAGAGAAGATGCTAGTTGTTGTACGAGGTACCCTCAGCCACGCACTGTATGGTGGATTGCGGAATATGTATGTAGATGTAGATATAGATATAGTGTTTATTTTTTGTTTGTATTTACATATGCCGATAGGGGTCGGTGCCCTTTGTTGTCAGATTCCTTTATTATTTAATGAATGGATATATCAGCTTATATGTATGTTAGAATTCTACAAGAAATTGAAAGATTATATACGTAATATGACAGTCCTTTACATATTTGAATTTGGTCCGGTAACAATAATGTTCAGTTTGCTTCGTAGATCTGATGCTAACAACTACAGCCCAGTCTCACTTGTGACAGCTTTATCCAAAATTCTTGAAGAAGTCATGTTTTCAAAAGTTGCATCACATATTTGTAAAAATGGAGTACTAACAAAATGTCAGTTTGGTTTTCAGAACGGCTTTTCAACAGAAAAACCGAGTGAGGTGGCGCAGTGGTAGCACACTGAACTCGCATTCGAGAGGACGACGGTTCAATCCCGCGTCCGGCCATCCTGATTTAGGTTTTCCGTGATTTCCATAAATCGCTCCAGGCAAATGCTGGGATGGTTCCTTTCAAAGGGCACGGCCGATTTCCTTCCCCATCCTTCCCTAATCCGATGAGACCGATGACCTCACTCTTTGGTCTCTTCCCCCAAAACAACTCAACTCAACTCAACAGAAAATGCTATATATGCTTTCACTGATCAAACAGTAAATGGATTGAATAACCGACCATCGTGCATTGGGATCTTTTGTGATCTCTCAAAGGCTTTTGATTATGTGAATCATGAAGGTCTTCTAGATAAGTTTAAGTATTGTAGTATGAATGGGACAGTACACAAATGGATTAGTTCATACTTAACTTGAAGAATGCAGAAGATTGAAATTAACAGTGCAGATAGTCTGCAAAAACCAGTGGAGTCCGCTAACTGTGGAGGTATCGACAATGGTTCCCCCACAGGGTTCAGTCTTGGGTCCCTTATTGTTTTTAATATATATTAACAACTTGCCACTTATATTCATGAAGATGCAAAGCTAGTTCTTTTTGCTGATGATACAAGTATAGTAATCACACCCAACAAGCAAGAATCAGCTGAGGAAATTGCAAATAATGTCTTTCAGAAAATTATTGAGTGGCTCTCTGCAAATGGACTCCCACTAAATTTTGAGAAAACACAGTTTATACAATTCTGTACAGTAAATGGCACAACATCACTGATAAATATAGACTATGAACAGAAGTCTATTGCTAAAGGAGAAAACTCAAAATTTATGGGTGTGTGCATTGATGAGAAATTGAATTGGAAGAAACACATCGACGATCTGCTGAAATGGTTATGTTCAGTTGCTTATGCTATTAGGAGTATTCCAAATTTTGGTGACAAACATATCAGTAAATTAGCCTACTACGTGTATTTTCATTCACTGCTTCCATATGGCATCATATTTTGGGGCAATGCGACATTAAGAGAGAAAGTATTCATTGCTCAAAAGCGTGTAATCAGAAAAATAGCTGGAGCCCACCCAAGATCACCTTGCAGACATTTATTTAAGCAACTCAGGGTATTCACAGTACCTTCGCAGTACGTATATTCACTTATGAAATTTGTTATTAATAATCCATCCCAAATCAAAAATAAGAGCGAAGTGCATAGCTACAACACTAGAAGAAAGGATGATCTTCACTATTCTGAATTAAATCCCGCTTTGGCACAGAAAGGGGTGAATTACGCTGCCACAAAAATCTTTGGTCATTTGCCAAATAGTATTAAAAGTCTGGCAGATAGTCAACGAACATTTAAAAGAATTAAAAGAATTTCTGAATGACCACTACTCCTACTCAATAGATGAATTCTTGGATATGAAGCAGTAACTATAAAAAAATTGTTTTGTGTAAAGAAAACTTATGTTAAAGTGACACGTTCCCCATCACTACGAAATGTCGTATTCACGATCTATGGAACAAGGATTAATATATGTATCTATGTATGTATTCTCGCTGTTGGGTTTCGCACTGGCGCACTGGCCGATTTGGCGGCTAAGAGCTAACGGTCAACATGCTAGAAGCTACCGTCGCACGTGCGTACACTCGCTTTCTTAGTGTTTATTTCACATTGAGCACCAGAGTTTCACCTGAGTGTCACATATCGAAGAATCGCTGTGTGCGGTTGTCTTCATTCAGGGTGCAGCGGGTGTGTGCTTATTGTTCAAAATCCGACGCTGTGGCAGAAGATCTCGATTTTTACGGCTCGGGCGTCATTATTACCCGTCGCACTCGCATTTTCAGCGGAGAGAAGCCCTGACCAACAGCATCCGTCGATGAGGTAAGTACCAGCTCGAACAACTATAGTTCACTTGTCAGTGTGTCAAGCGTTGTGAGCCACGATACTCAGAAGTTATTTCGTTGCACACGCATGTTCATGTCACCACCCTTGACCGTCCACTTGTTGAAAAACACATATAGCCGTCCAAAATATTGTATAAATTGCTGGTCTTTGAAGTTCATTTCTTCATATGGAGTTTGGTTTCCAATGAAAATTCGTACAAGTATTGAGTTACAACAATACACATAGAATGATAGTTTATACCTGTAGCTGACATTCCATCCATCGCTTATATTACGAACATAAATTTCTTAAGTTTTAAAACATCATAAATTTTTCATTAATTGCTTTCCGTTACTACAGTTTGTTTATTAGTTTCAACCTCTCTTCGTTCACGTCACATTTACAAAATTAACTACATATCACATTATTATGACACAATACAAGCATATGATACATTTTTGTTTCATTTTCTAGACAAGCTTCTATCACTTATCGGAGCTCATTCCTTCCTTAGGTAGAAGTGGGAGAAAAACATTGGAAATAGGACTAAAACGTTGCACACCGCTGGCCTAACTACGCTTGGCGCCGCCTCCGTTCTCTGGGTGGGAAGAAGGGAAATACTCATCTACTGGTTCAAGGATTTATGAGGAAATGTTACTTGTACAATGATGGACTAGTTGCCAAGGAACTTTTCCTTCATTAAAATAATGTGTACCGACTAATGACCCAAATAGTAACATGTTGTTTCTTCATGTCTTAGTACTGTTTACTTCAATTCACGAGTAGCTTAGGGTGAAACATGATGTTTTAACCATCGTAGACTTACCTTTCTCAAATACCTGGAAATTTCATTATTCAAGCTTTCAAGTGACACGATAAAAATTAACTGGTTTTTGTAAAATCTCATCTTTAACGGTTTATGTGTGCTCTTCAGCGAATGGGTACTGATAATTGTCACGGAGACACACTAAGATGATGCATATTTCATTTTCCATTTGCCTTATGACCTTTGTATAAGTAACCTTATAACTAAATTGTTTACTTGACGTGAGGCGCGTTTCTTCATGTGGCACCTGCTACTCTTGACGTAATTCTCTTCTTCTGCAATGTGACGATGCACTGGTTGCTGAAAGAAAAAACTTGAAACTAATTGACCTACATAGCTCGGTGGCCACTGATACATTTGGTCATTGCCTACATCCACAGATATTTCCATATTTTGTTTAAATTCATAGACATTTGTTTATTCTGTTACCCATTATGGTCATTTACTCTGGAAAGAAAATTATTTTTCATCTCTAACGGTATTTTGTCGTTAGCCCTTAGCTTACACGTGTCGTATTGTTTTTCATAATGCTTCCTTTTAGTTGTAAATATGTTGTATATAACTTAGTATGTAATTAAATCTCAGTGTACAGTATATCAATAGGTTCCTTAGTCCTTAGATAGTAGATGTATTTGCGTAGTATTTCCGTTTACTTTGTACTTAAGTTAGGTATATATTCAATTCCTATTTTGGTTGCGCCTTCTGTCAGTCTGTCGCGCATGCGCACGGGTCATTGTCTCCTCTCCTGCTACTGACGTCAGCGCGTATTGTTTAGCGCGCGACCGCTGAGACGTAAGCTAATTTCGTTATACTTTCGCTTCGCATCAAGTGGTGTGTTACTTCTCATTGCTGGTAATTTTTATGCCTACGTGTAACTATGGCTCGTCTGATTTTGTCTTGTAGTGTCATTTCTGTAGTGGGTACCTTTGGTATGGGCGACTCCCACTCATTCGTATGTTTTGACCGGAAAGTTAATTCATTAGTTGTGAAACCTGTTGAAGAATGCAGAAGGTTATTGACCACTTGCATCAAAGGAGTTACGTATTGTACCCGTCGGGTGTGTTTGTGAGGTGTGTACGTATTAATAAACCGGTTAAATTCTTTAAAGACTCGTTCTACTGGGCTTGCTTCTGAGTGAAAAAGGCTTACTAACGCGTGCTTTACGCCCTGTGAGATCATAAATTGTTTCCACTTTTGCCAAACGAAATATGAAGCATTGTCAGTTAGTAGTACCTTTGGTTTACATACTCTTCTCAAATAGCCTCTCTCAATTCTTTTCCTGATATTTGTGGCTGTTGGATTTTTGATGTCATACGTTTTGATATGTTTCGAGAAAATGGCATATAGTGCTACTACGTATCTTACTCCTCCTCTACTTCTTAGATATTGACCAGCTATGTGCAGGGATTCTATATCTATAGGTTTTTTTTGTGAATATTAAGTGTAGCTCAGTTGATTTTGACACACTGGACTGCTTTGGTTTCTGATACATTCCACTCTTTCTTAATACCTGAAGAGGTCGCATTCTCAAATTAGGAAAATAACAAAGTGTTGCATTTTTTTCAGTACATTTGCCTACTCCATAATGTCCCCATACTTCATGTGTGTCTTTTAAATCATCTTCAGGAATACACACACAACTGATCAGATTTTTCGTGCTTCCTATTAAACAAAACGCCTTTGGCTCTGAGGCTCTGAGCACTATGAGACTTAACTTCTTAGGTCATCAGTCCCCTAGAACTTAGAACTACTTAAACCTAACTTACCTAAGGACATCACACAACACCCAGTCATCACGAGGCAGAGAAAATCCCTGACCCCGCCGGGAATCGAACCCGGGAAACCGGGCGCGGAAAGCGAGAACGCTACCGCACGACTGCGCGCTGCGGACAAACGCCTTTGTACTCCTGATACCATTTACTTACCTTTCCACCTTCATCTTGCTTAAGATTTTGCATGACATTACTCCAGTTGCGATCTTGTTGTTGTATAGTTTTTATTTGCTTACAAAACTTACGGTAATCAGACTGTTGTGCTGTACGTTGCATTAACAACGATCTGATTTCCGCAGCCTGCTCTGTTAATTCACCAAATTCCTCTAAACCTCGTGGTAACCGCCTGCTAGGGTAGCCGAGCAAATCTAGGCGCTGCAGTCTGGATCCGAGCGACCGCTATGGTCGCAGGTTCGAATCCTGCCTCGGGCATGAATGTGTGTGATGTCCTTAGGTTAGTTAGGTTTAAGTAGTAGTAAGTTCTAGGGGACTGATGACCTCATATGTTAAGTCCCATAGCGCTCAGAGCCATTTAGCTGGAGCATCAGTAACCAAGACAGCCAAATTATTGAATGTTTTAACAGCAACTGTTTTAACAGTCACGACAGCCTACATAAAACACATAAGACATCATCGTGTAAACGTAATAGTGGGCGCAATCCAAAACTAAATAATAGAGACTATCGTATGGTAACACGAATTGTGTCAAAACAACACAAAACTACGGCGGCTAAGATGACTTCAGAGCTCAATAGCCATCTGTCAGACCCCGTATTTATCAACACTGTCCGCCAAAAACTCCATAAAGCGAATATTCACGGGCGGGCTGCTACATCGAACCCATTAGTGACGACAACCAACGCAAAGAAGCGTAAAACAAGGTGTCAGCAGCATAAACTCTGGACGACTGATCAATGGAAACACGTCATATACTCCGACGAGTCAACGTTTTCGTTATTTCCAACACCGGGCCGGGTTTAAGTCTGGAGAACGTCAAAAGAAGCCCTACAATCGTGATTGCTTGAGTCCAGCGGTTAAGCATCGAGGTGGAAGTGTGGTGGTGTGGGTAGCTATATCATGGTATTCTGCTGGTCCCATCATTACTCCCATGTTACAGCCAACGATTACGTTAACATCTTTGGTGATCAGGTGCACCTCATGATTCAAATGCTGTCCCGCAACCTTTCAAACAGTCAATACAGTACAGTCGTGGTATGAGGAGCATGCAACTGAATTGAAGCGTCTTTCTGGCCAGCACACTCCCCGGACTTGATCATCATCGAACCCTTGTGGACGATATCGGAGCGCCGACTCCGGAGCAGATTTCCGCCTCCCTCGTCACTACAGGAGTTAGAAGAGGCTCTGATTGAAGAGTGGCATAACATTCCACTGGGGACTATACAATCATTATATGCCAGTAATGCAAGAGGAATCGCAGCCGCATTACAGGAAAATGGGGGTCCAACCCCTTATTAACTAACCATTCCCGAGGAAGTACAGCCGATCGCTGTGGCCAAGTGGTTCTAGGCGCTTCAGTCCGAAACCGCGCTGCTGCTACGGTCACAGGTTCGTACCCCACCTCGGTCATGGATGTGTGTGATGTCCTTAGGTTAGTTAGGTTTAAGTAGTTCTAAGTCTAGGGGACTGATGATCTCAGATGTTAAGTGCCATAGCGCTTAGAGCCATTTGAACAATTTGAAGTAAGTACAGGTGTTCACATTATTTTGCCTGTCCCCTGTATTTTAATGCTATTGCGCTGCCAAGGTGCAGGTACACGGAGTTAAATGGAAGTCTGATATTTTGTTTAAAGAGAAAGTTATTAATTAATTAATGCTAAAATTTTAATAAACCGTATCAATATGTTCCAGACACGAAAGAAAAACAAACCAGGTAATACACTATAAGACAAAAACAAAAGCTACCCATCACGAAACAATTATACGAATGAGACGGAAATCGGTAGATGTGATGTACATGTACAGACAAACGAATGATTACCACTTCAGAGAAAGTGAATGATATATTGACGAGAAAGAGCTTCACAAACTGAGCAAGTCAACAACGCGTTAATCCACCTATGGCCCTTATGCAAACAATTATTCGGCTTGGCATTGGTAAAGTTGTTGGATGACCTGCAGGACATCGTTCCAAATTGTGTCCAACGGCGTCTTAGATCTTCAAAATCCCAAACTGTATGGAGGGCCCTGTCCATAATATCTCCAAGCGTTCTCAGTTAAGGACGAATCCTGGGATCTTGATGGCCGAGGTAGGCTTTGTTAAGCACGAAGACAAGCAGTAGAAACTTTCGCCGTGTGCGGGTGGACGTTATCTTGCTGCAATGTAAGCCAAGGATTGCTTGCCATGAAGGACAACAAAACGGGGCGTAGAATGTCGTTGACGTACCGCTGTGCTGTAAGAATGCCGCCGATGACAACCAAAAAGATCCTGCTACGGAAAGAAATGGCACCCCAGACCATCACTCCTGACTGCAGACACGTCTTCACTTGTCAGTTCGAAGCGGGATTCACAGTGAAGACATTTATACTCCAGTCAATGAGATTACAGGCCGAATATGTGTCTGGAGACAGCGGTGGAAAACCAGTCTGTTTGCCGCTCGCACCATGTCCCGATAACATGGTGTGATGTTCTGGGGCCCCATTTCTTTTTCGCAGCTGGACCCCTTTGGTTTTTATCTGCTGCATCCTCAAAGCACAGCGGTACGTCGACGATATTCTATGCTCAGTTTTGTTGCTGTTGTTGGAAAACTATCTTGGGCTTACATGTCAGGTACATAATGACCGCCCGCATACGGCGAGAGTTTCTACTGATTGTCTTCGTGTTTGCTAGACCGTACCTTCACCAGCAAGTTTGCTGTATCTCTCCCAAATTTAGAAAGTTTGGAACATTATAGGCACCCACCCCCTCCACTGGAGCCCTCCAACTAGCTCGGAATTTTAACGATGTAACGCGCCAATTGGATAGAATTTGGCTCCATATCCCTCAGTAGGAAATCCAAGAATTTTATCAGTCAGTGCCAAGTAGAATAACTAATTACATAAGGATCAGAGCTGGACCAACACATTCTTGACTTCCTCAATTTGTGGAGCTCATTCTCATGTATAAATTATCAATTTTTCTGAAATTGTAATTATTTGTTTTTGTTTACATGTAAAATACATCTAGCGATTTCCGGCCCACTCGGATAACTCCTTCGAGGTTCCAATTTTTTTTTTCTCTTGGGGTGTACAGGGTGACTACAATTAAAGTTAAACTTTCAAAACGCTATAGCACCACTGGTCTGAATGACGTCAAATTGCACCGGAATATTATCGGGAATGGAGAAAACGTATGGCAGAAGAAAAAAATACTGTGAAAATTGATCAATAGATGGCGCTGTACGTGTCAGAATACGTAAATGAAAACATCTGTCATGCGCACGACCCATTGCAGTTGGTAAAAACACGCCGGGTAAACGGTTTTTCCTTCTTTCACGTCTGCGACGTTCGCCAAGACAGTCTCAATGCAGGATCGCGCTCCGCTTTTAAAGCTGTATTACAAGAATGACGACTGTGCACACGTCGCTCTGCAGAGGTTTTGGGCACTGAAGCGTTTGAAAAAAGGCGTTGGTCCGATGACTGCCGTAGGTCTGGAGAAAATGATTCGGAAATTCGAAAAGACGGGTTCTTTTGGTGTGCAACCTGATAGAGGGAGGAAACGAATTGATTTGTCATCAGTGGAATCAGTGGCCACAGCAATGCCGGAGGAGACGAGTGGTGGTGTGCAAACGTGTAGTGCACGGAGAATTGCCCGAACATTGGATGTACCCGTGAGCACGGTGCGTAAAATGCTACGAAACATCCTCTTTTGCTATCCATTCAAAATTATCCATGTGCACGAGTTACTTCTTGTTGATCTGCCAGCAAGAGAGACCTTTGCTTTAGAATTTATTGCTCCTATGGAAGTGGATAATGATTGGCCGTGGAAGATTTTGTGGACAGACGAAGCCCACTTCCAAATGGTTCAAATGGCTCTGAGCACTATGGGACTTAACATCTATGGTCATCAGTCCCCTAGAACTTAGAACTACTTAAACCTAACTAACCTAAGGACATCACACAACACCCAGCCATCACGAGGCAGAGAAAATCCCTGACCCCGCCGGGAATCGAACCCGGGAACCCGGGCGTGGGAAGCGAGAACGCTACCGCACGACCACGAGATGCGGGCAAGCCCACTTCCATCTGACACGATACGCCAATACACAGAATTGTCGAATATGGACAACGGAAAATCCACACGCAACTCAACCAGTACCACTTCATCCTGAAAACGTCACTGTGTGGTGCGTGGTTTACGGCACCATTTATCATAGGGCCATATTTTTTCGAAGAGACAGGTGCTTTCGGTCCTGCAACCTGTCCCGTCATTGATAAGCGCTATGAGTGTCTTTTGCGCAGCCACGTCATTCCAACTCTCCAACAGCGTGGATGTGTGGATGGGATCATTTTTGTGCAAGATGGTGCACCTCTGCACGTTGCAAATCCAGTTAAGCTGCTGCTGAAGCGACATTCGCAGATGCTAGAATTATCAGCCGCCATTTCCCTACAGCCTGGGCGTCCCGATCGGCTGACCTTAATCCTTGCCGGCCAGTGTGGCCGAGCGGTTCTGGGCGCTTCAGTCCGGAGCCGCGTGACCGCTACGGTCGCAGGTTCGAATCCTGCCTCGGGCATGGATGTGTGTGGTGTCCTTAGGTTAGTTAGGTTTAAGTAGTTCTAAGTTCTAGGGGACTGATGACCTCACATGTTAAGTCCCATATTGCTCAGAGCCATTTGAACCATTTGAACCTTTATCCTTTTCACTTCTGGCAGTGGGGTTGTTTGAAAGCTGTTGTGTTCAGAGTTGCGATTGCAAAATATGGTGTTCGCCCACCCTTAGCCTTGATGACAGCTTCCACTCTCGCAGGATTATGTTCAATCAGGTACTGGAAGGTTTCTTGTGGAATGGCAGCCCAGACTTCACAGAGTGCGGCACTGAGAAGAGGTACTGATGTCGGTCGGTGAGGCCTGGCACGAAGTTGGCGTTCCAAAACATCCCAAAGGTGTTCTATAGCATTCAGATCAGGACTCTGTACAGGCCAGTCCATTACAGGGATGTTATTGTAGTGTAACCACTCCGCCACAGGCCGTGCATTATGAAGAGGTGCTCAATCGTGTTGAAAGATGCAATCACCATCCCTGAATTGCTCTTCAACAGTGGGAAGGAAGAAGTTACTTAAAACATCAATGTAGACCTGTACTGTGTTAGTGCCACGCAAAACAACGAGGGGTGCATGCCCCATCCGTAAAAACACGACCACATCATAACACCACCGCCTCCGAATTTTACTCTTTGCACTACATCCGATGACAGATGACCTTCACCAGGCATTCGCTATACACACAAACTGCCATCAGATCGCCACATCGTGTACCGTGATTCGTCACTCCACACAACGTTTTTCCACTGTTCAATCGTCCAATGTTTACGCTCCTTACACAATGCGATGCGTCGTTTGGTATTTACGTGCGTGATGTGCAGCTTATGAGCAGCCTCTCGACCATGAAATCTATGTTTTCTCACCTCCCGCCTAACTGTCATAGTACTTGCAGTGGATCCTGATACAGTTTGGAATACCTGTGTGATGATCTGGATAGATGTCTGCCTATTACACACTACGACCTTCTTGAACTACGGCCGGTCCCTGTTAGTCAACGGACGAAGTCTGTCAGTACTCTTATCTGATGTACGTGTCCCTTCACGTTTCCACTCCACTATCACTATGACACAAGTGACACCCAACCAGCTGACCAAGTTCGAAGACCGTGAGTTCCGCGGAGCGCCCCATTCTGCTCTCTCACGATGTCTAATGACTATTGAGGTCGCTGATATGGAGTACCTGGCAGTAGGTGGCAGCACAATGCACCTAACATGAAAAACGTATGTTTTGATGGTGTCCATAATCTTTTGATCACACAGTGTATCACTAGCCTATATATATATATATATATATATATAAAGACACCAGAGACCAACAGAGGTGATGCAGCGCTTAACCCACAGGTCTCATATTCCACAGGAGTAGCATTCCGAACCCAGAATATCTAAACTGACAACATGCACTTAGAACTTTTAGTAACCCAGCTCTACAACACTACTTTTGTCACAATGGAAACAAACACTTACAATGCTGATCGTGTCATGAGTAAACGTGACCCGCACCAAGCAATATAATTTAAGTTTATCAAATTTTGACCGTGATAGTGTTAAGTAATCTGTAAATGAGATACGGAATTTATCACCAGAATGATATTAGTAGGTACCAGCACGATGCTCTCCAGAATTTCAGAAGATAAAAGATTTTCATGAATTTTAAAAAGAAGCTCTTAGTCACTAATATTCCCCATCCTTAACTATGGTGATGCTATTCACCAAGAACATTCGTACGAAACGACACGCAGGCTAGAATTGGCGGTGAATACTTGTGTGTGATACATTTGTGACACGCCATTTCTACCACCCCGCTAATGTCTAGGAACAGTTATCATGGCTGCGTGCCCATAAGTGTAGAGACAATCATAGTGTATGTTTGCTCTATCGTCTTCTCAATCACTGCACTCCCTCTTATTGCACTCCCTCTTATTTATCTCCTACTCTTAAACTGCTATCTGAAAAGCACAGCAGAAATATTCGTTCTCAACGAATTAAAATAATCTCTGTGCCATCATGTAAGTCTCCCATGTTCTCTAAATAATTTTCCCTATTAAGAAGCTTTCTCCGGAAAACCTTCATCAAAATGTCAATATATTAAATTTCTTCCAAACTTCAGAAGACCGTTAATGGCCCACCTTCTATCACAATAGACATCTCTTCCATATACTAGCCTACAGCTTACTCTCGTCAAACTTTTTCCCTCCCCGATGTTAGCAGAGTTCTTTATTTGAATTCTGTTCTTCCTAACAGCCACTGTCACTGCCATTTCAATCTTCTCCCATACGCTTCTGTAACACTAAACATGGATTCAAATGTGCCAAAATAATCTATATAATTTTTAATGAGCGTCAGTATTTTTATCATTATTATTACTGGTGTCAGTTATTATTATGATCGTTATTAATATTAGTGTCAATTATTATTAGCATTATCATTGTTGGTGTCTTATTATTTCCTTCCTTTCTCAGACGTTATGTCTGGTTAAAAATGGAAAGTGACGCGGACCTTGATCAAGCGTGACTTCCATTTAACTGTACGTTATATGTTACATTGCATTTAGGAACTTTCGGGTAATTGAACAAGTATCAATAATTACAGATTTCTGTAGTTGTATATATAAGTTTGGATGTAGCTGTATTGCTTTGATGTACTGGTGGATATTGTGTGGTATCACTCCTGTAGTTGATAGTATAATCGATATGTCTAATTTATCCTGATGCCACATGTCCTTGACTTCCTCAGCCAGTTGGATATATTTTTCAATTTGTTCTCCTGTATATTTGTTGTATTGGGTATGGATGTTTCGATTAGTTGTGTTAATTTCTTCTTTTCATTGGTGAGTATGATGTCAGGTTTGTTATGTGGTGGTGTTTTATCAATTATAATGGTTCTGTTCCAGTATAATCTGTATTCATCATTCTCCAGTACATTTTGTGGTGCATACTTGTATGTGGGAACGTGTTGTTTTATTAGTTTATGTTGTATGGCAAGTTGTTGATGTATTATTTTTGCTACATTGTCATGTCTTCTGGGGTATTCTGTATTTGCTAGTATTGTACATCCGCTTGTTATGTGATCTACTGTTTCTATTTGTTGTTTGCAAAGTCTGCATTTATCTGTTGTGGTATTGGGATCTTTAATAATATGCTTGCTGTAATATCTGGTGTTTATTGTTTGATCCTGTATTGCGATCATGAATCCTCCCGTCTCACTGTATATATTGCCTTTTGTTAGCCATGTGTTGGATGCGTCTTGATCGATGTGTGGCTGTGTTAGATGATACGGGTGCTTGCCGTGTAGTGTTTTCTTTTTCCAATTTACTTTCTTCGTATCTGTTTATGTTATGTGATCTAAAGGGTTGTAGAAGTGGTTATGAAATTGCAGTGGTGTAGCCGATGTGTTTATATGAGTGATTGCTTTGTGTATTTTGCTAGTTTCTGCTCGTTCTAGAAAAAATTTTCTTAACTTGTCTACCTGTCCATAATGTAGGTTTTTTGGGTCCATAAATCCCCTTCCTCCTTCCTTTCTCATTAATGTGAATCTTTCTGTTGCTGAATGTGTGTGATGTATTCTATATTTGTGGCATTGTGATCGTGTATATGTATTGAGTGCTTCTAGGTCTGTGTTACTTCATTTCACTACTCCAAATGAGTAGGTCAATATTGGTATAGCATAGGTATTTATAGCTTTTGTCTTGTTTCTTGCTGTCAATTCTGTTTTCAGTATTTTCGTTAGTCTTTGTCTATATTTTTCTTTTAGTTCTTCTTTAATATTTGTATTATCTATTCCTATTTTTTGTCTGTATCCTAGATATTTATAGGCATCTGTTCTTTCCATCGCTTCTATGCTGTCGCTGTGGTTATCCAATATGTAATCTTCCTGTTTAGTGTGTTTTCCCTTGCCTATGCTATTTTTCTTACATTTATCTGTTCCAAAAGCCATATTTATATCATTGCTGAATATTTCTGTTATCTTTAGTAATTGGTTGAGTTGTTGATTTGTTGCTGCTAGTAGTTTTAGATCATCCATGTATAGCAAATGTGTGATTTTGTGTTGGTATGTTGCAGTAATATTGTATCCATAATTTGTATTATTTAGCATGTTGGATAGTGGGTTCAGAGCAAGGCAGAACCAGAAAGGACTTAATGAGTCTCCTTGGTATATTCCACGCTTAATCTGTATTGGCTGTGATGTGATATTATTTGAATTTGTTTGGATATTAAGTGTGGTTTCCCAATTTTTCATTACTATGTTTAGGAACTGTATCAATTTAGGATCTACTTTGTATATTTGTAGTAACCATGAATGGGGTACACTATCAAAAGCTTTTTGGTAATCAATGTATGCGTAGTGTAGCGACCTTTGTTTAGTTTTAGCTTGATATGTCACTTCTGCATCTATTATCAGTTGCTCTTTACATCCTCGTGCTCCTTTGCAACAGCCTTTTTGTTCTTCATTTATAATTTTGTTCTGTGCTGGATGTGTCATTAATTTCTGTGTAATGACTGAAGTTAATATTTTGTATATTGTTGGTAGGCATGTTATGAGGCGATATTTAGCTGGGTTTGCTGTGTCTGCTTGATTTTAGGTTTCAGATAGGTTATTCCATGTGTAAGTGTATCAGGGAATGTGTATGGGTCTGCAATGTAACTGTTAAGCCGGCCGGTGTGGCCGTGTGGTTAAAGGCGCTTCAGTCTGGAACCGCGTGACCGCTCCAGTCGCAGGTTCCAATCCTGCCTCGGGCATGGATGTGTGTGATATCCTTAGGTTAGTTAGGTTTAATTAGTTCTAAGTTCTAGGCGACTGATGACCTCAGCAGTTAAGTCGCATAGTGCTCAGAGCCATTTGAACCATTTTTTGTATCTGTTAAATAATTTAGTTAGATGTGAATGTGTTGAGGTGAACTTCTTTAGCCACAAATTTGCTATTTTATCTTTTCCAGGGGCTTTCCAATTCTGCTTAGAATTAATTGCTCGGGTGACTTCATGTTGCAAAATTACCACTTCAGGCATTTGCGGTATCATCTTGTATGTGTCTGTTTCTGCTTGTATCCACTGTGCATGTCTTATGTTGTACCGGGTTTGACCATATGTTGCTCCAGAAGTGTTCCATGTATGTTATGTTTGGTGGATTGTCTATTTTAATGTGTGTGTTATCTATTGTGTGGTAAAATCTCTTTTCGTTTGTGTTGAATATTTGGTTTTGTTTCCCTCTATTTTCACTTTTTTTGTATCTTCTAAGTCGTTTGGCCAATGCTTGTAATTTTTGCTTCTTTCCATCTAATTGCTCTATCGCTTCTTGTTGTGAGATTTTACCTAACCTTTTTCGTTTTTTGTCTGATATTTCATTTCTTATAAATTGTGTTAGCTGTGTGATGTCTTTTCTAAGTTTTTCTATTCTGATCTGTAGCCTGTGTTGCCATGCTGGTTTTGTGGGTTTCTTCTGTGTGTTGATTGGTTCTGATCTCTGCCTAGTGTGTATATTTAGTGTAGTGAGTGCTCCTATATAAACCAGTAGTTGTAACTCTTCCATAGTTGTATTTTCATTTATTTTGTTATGTATGATTGTGTTGATAGTTGTTATTGTTGTTTCGACTTGTGGGTTATTTGGTGGTCTATGCAAGAATGGTCTAATGTCTGTATTTGTGTCTTTGTATTCTATATATGTCAGCTGAAATTTTTCTTCTATATCTAACATGTGTGTCACTTCGTGTTCTATTTGTGCCTGTTCTGGTGGCTGTCTTAAGATTTCTTTTTCCTCTGATTGTTTAATTGATGCGTTTTGTTCTCAGTTTGTTTGCTCTGGGATGTTTGAGTCCATTACTGTATCCTCTTCTTCTTCTTCTTCTGACTGTACATTATTTTGTTACAGTATTTGTTGTACTTGTTGTTTGATGTTTTCCAATTCTGACTGGGGTATCCTGTTATTTTTGATTATTACAAGGATCTGATCAGCTAGTCGTTGTTATGTTAAAAATTTTAATTCTGGGTATCTGGTAACAAATGTTGTGTATACTTGTGGTCTGTATCAAGTTGTGTTGGTTCCTAGGTTTGTTGCTTGGTAATAACAGAACATGAGGCGTCGATTAACTTCATCTGACCATCTCATCCTCTGTCTGTTTTCCTTCTAGGGTGGTTGCAGGAAGCATATCCTGCAAAACACCTCTATTAGGATTTAAATCATTCTCCAGTTGGCTAGCAGTGTAGTTACCATTGTGGGCGGGCATAGGGTTCAAGTGTCGTCCCCGACCATGACGGCGCTTGTCCGAGGCTTCATTAGTTCTGTCCTGAACCAAGTAATCACACTAAAAGGGGGGTTAGCCCTGTTAGTGGTTTGTTCTTTTCATCGCCTTTTACGACTGGCAGAACATACCGGAGGCCTATTCTTTTCCCTTATTATTATTATTGTTATTATTATTATTATTTCCTGTGATTTTTTAATATCTTTGGTGTGTGTTGTACCTGGTCAGATGTAAGACTTTTCTTAAATGTTTCACAAACTCGTGGAGAAACCTTAGCGACCATTTCGTCCAGCCCTTACAAAGGAAGAGTGTCGAATTATTGAGCTGACATAAAATCCAAAGTTAATATTATGTAACCACTGACTACGAACACGAATCGTTAGCGTGCATAATAAATGAGTTGGAAAACTTGATAATGAAATTTCTTCTAGAACATCAATTTTGCTAGGGATTTCGGATCTGCCGATGTGTTGTTGAACGATAAGATCATCTAATGGTAAGGCGACAATAATTTTGTCACCTGTTAAAGGTATTGTGAGAGATAAAGTCTCAAAATGGCGTGGACCATAGAAGAAAAATAAGCTTTTCTCTTCACATTGGCTTCGTGACCACGCTGGCACGGAGTAAGGCCTCTTTTCTCGATGTGCTCGAGTGGCTCCACTTCAGAATGGAGAACCGAAGAGCTGGGGAGTCGCCCCCCGCCTCACTGCATAAAAAGCAGTTGGAAGGTTGTATGGGGTTGCAACACTTGTAAGGAGTGACAGTCCAACGGAGCCTTGGTCTCTTGCTGGAATAAGTGGTTTTGCACATGTACACAGGAGTGCAGCAAGCGTGCTGTAGCTACGACAAGTTAGCAGACGGAGGCAGAATGAATGGATACTGTTACTTGTCATTCTAAACGCCTCCAGTGAATTGTTTAACTGAATAGTATGCATAACGCAGTGAACTCTCAACTCATGGATGGGTCAAATGAAACTATAGCATCATACAAAAAAAACTTACACTGTTTTCAACGCATTGTTATATTCTGACTAACTGCACGTTTTCTTAAATTTTTCGGTAGTCTAAGCCTCAAAAGCGGCCGAAGAGCTTCGCTACGAGTTACGATAGAACTGCTGTTATTAACTTGGGCTGGATGCCTCTCCCTGAGAGCTAGATTTAGTAGCAGTGCCTTTCTGTCGAGTTGTATTACTGCACTGCTTACAGAATTTTGCTATGACGTCACGCACCATTGTCTTGCATCACACATCTTGTTAACATTTGCCAAGATTTTGTAGAATACATCGTGACATCATTTCTACCAATAGGAGAATGCACTCGTTTTAACGCGTACACTATGACACCACACACACACACTAGTAATGAAGGAAGACTTAGCGATAGTTATTTGTTTAAATGTCCTGTTCTGGCATTTCTTTAACATTTTAAGTCTCAGCAATAGCGTAGCTGTTATTAATTACGCATTGCAGAAATTATGTCATCATATACACTGGTAACGTAGGTATATAGTAAATGTGGTATTTAGCAAGAGTTTATATATTTAAATACCATGGTGTAGTATTTAAAATTTTAAGGGTCTGCGATGGTGTGAACAATGCATTGTGGAAATTGTTTAACATCGAATAAATGGCGATCAAGAAGTTTCCATTTGAGAGCAATGCTGCAGCATATACGCAAAACAGCAAGACTCCGATGCGGATATGTAAGCACCCACATGTTGCAAGGGGTTAGTGTGGCTTTCGTAGGGAAACTATGATCGCATCTTATATTTACTTGCATATTAATAGTTAGAAGTATTTCAAAAATTGCTAAAATTGCAAAAATATTACTCGCGGAATTACGTAATTGAAATAATAATAAATTTAATATACTATTTATAACAAATACCCACACTCTAATCCTATCACTACAACCTACAGGCCTCAAACGACGAAATTTGCGTAATTCGAATAATAATATAATTAATTTACTATTTATAATGATTACACATACTGTGGTCCTCTCAGAATGGAGCCCAGAACTAAAATGAGAACTTGCATAATTACAATAATTGTACGTTTAATTTATTGTTATTGTTTACAACAAATACCCACACCCTGAGGACAAACAAACCTGATCCTCTCCCTACGGTGCACAGAAAAAGGCTGACGTTGCCCACTCAGTTACTCTACTACCAAAGGATGAGAAGGGGGATGGGGCACTTGAATCTTATTTGTCCACAGGGGAGGGGGACGATGGTTCCTCTGGGTGACCTCGCAAAATTCCCTCAGGTGACCCATTTCATGCTTGTGTTGACATTGCTCTACCAGCATCAATCTCGTAGTATCAGCTGTTTAGTGTCCATTACGGATTTGGTTTCATATACGGTGCAGTGGAAATGAACACAAATGTGAAGTTGGCAGATGGCCATTTGTTTTATGTGTGTGAAATCTTATGGGACTTAACTGCTAAGATCATCAGTCGCCATTTGTTGTATGGATTAGCAGATGGTAATGGCTGTGGCCCTCGACGTTTGTGTCAGGAGAAATTTCCAGAACGGCAATGCACCGACAGGAGAATATTTAAAGCAATTCATCATCGTCATAAGGAGCATGGGATTCGATGAGACGATGGGTTGATGCATTTATTCTTGCTAACGGAGGACATTTTGAATAATCCGTTCAGGAAATTCTTTCATACCGTGCTGATGCGTTCTTGTCCTGTGTGTTTCTCTTGATAAACGAAATTCTGAAGAGAAAAATAGAAAACAAGCTCTAACATGGAAATGAAGCGTTTCTGGATCCATGTCCATGTAACTTATTTCCTTCCCCAATGTGTGAGGAATGTTTTCTGAAAGTTTGGCCACACATTTTGTTACGTGATGTATAACAGCAACCAAATCTGACAATGTCATAATCTACATGACGTAATAGTGAATCGTGGGCTCAGTAGTATCAGTATTTCATTTAGCACTACGACTGTCAAAACAGACATGCCTTAATTTCTTTCTATTTTTTGTTAATCCAGTCTCGAAACTTTTTGGACTGACTAGGTGGAGTCTCTTGTCATTTTCGAGGTCCACAGTTTTAATGTACCTATTATTGTCTGAAAGTTAGCTGGGAAATTTGGAAATTGATGTACATAAAGATTTAAATACTTTCATTAAACTGTTGTTAATGAGAGGGAGGGGGAATTACGCCCCGCCCCCCCCCCCCCCCCGGCCCTCCCTGAATCTGCTCCTGTCGAAATTACATACACTGTTATGTCAATCATCTATATTTCTCGTGTTATAAAATACAGCACCGTAATGCCAATATAATCGTTGACAGTATAATTTCAATTGTATATTTCCCCGGAAATTGGGCTGTGTTACTGCAAGGCTCCTAACAGCATGTGCATGTGCATGTGCTTGTGCTGCATGTGCTGTATGGGTAAACTGCCTCTCCGTACAAAAAAATGGCTCTGAGCACTATGGGACTCAACTGCTGAGGTCATTAGTCCCCTTGAACTTAGAACTAGTTAAACCTAACTAACCTAAGGACATAACAAATATCCATGCCCGAGGCAGGATTCGAACCTGCGACCGTAGCGGTCTTGCGGTTCCAGACTGCAGCGCCTTTAACCGCACGGCCACTTCGGTCGGCGCCTCTCCGTACAATGCTAATTAACTTTTCGCATTCACCTCACGGTGGTTTGTCGAGTATGAACATAGATGTATGTTTGCCAGATTCTCAGTGCGTCAGTAACTCAAAACAGCAAGAAGAGAGAGTTGAAAAATAGAAGTACTAATACATTCCATCAGGTACATTTAATTCACAAACATTTGGTTAGTAGAACCACTTTTACAACTACATGCTTAATACTACTGCAGTATGTTCTTCAGATCTGATAGTCGGCATGGAGTGCAGGTTTTGCTACAGCAGGTTACTATGCTGTATACTAAATACAGGGTGTTTCAAAAATGACCGGTATATTTGAAACGGCAATAAAAACTAAACGAGCAGCGATAGAAATACACCGTTTGTTGCAATATGCTTGTTGTTGAAAATTGTAACTACTGTAATTTCGAAAGTTTGTCTGCCTGAAAATGTACTGTTGTCCCAAGCATATTGCAAAAAACGGTGTATTTCTATCGCTGCTCGTTTAGTTTTTATTGCCGTTTCAAATATACCGGTCATTTTTGAAACACCCTGTAGATACTACATCATAAATTCGTTTCTCATAAAACTTGTAGGGAAAGGCTTAAACAAGGTATCGCTGTATTTTCAAATGTAATTTATTTAACTATTAATAAGTATTTCAATGACATATATTTTTTCTGTGCATCTTTTAATGCTTCCAATGGCGATACATTTTGTGATATTATGAAATTAAGTAAAACTTGATATCAGGTATTAAAATAAATATATCGATCGGAACGACCGTAGCTGTAACAGCCCAGCTTTAAGTCAAAGGCCTTCTTTCTTTTACTTGCTAGCAGATTTGGTAGAATAATGACTGTGCAAACCATTCCTTCGATTTTCAAAAATTTAAAACTATTCAGATATCTGCCACATTTGATTTTGGCAATAAAATATTGATTCTGTGAGATCTATTTTTGCATACTAATGCAATAAGTGCCGCTTAACTATTTGCATAATCCAAGCTGACACTCGGGGCGGTGGCTGATGGAAACAACCATAAATGAGAAATACATTTATGGTCGCCGTCATAGGAGGGTTGGATTCCCTTGCTCCCAGCTTCTACTGACGAGACTGACCTTGGCAGTCCCTGGTTCTATTTCGATAGTTGGCGATTTACCCAAGTCCCGTCCTGCACAGACTAGTAGGAGCACTCTCCTGCACTTCGCAAATAGTACCTGTTATACGTGGCTACTTAGTTTCTATCTTAACGTGTGTGTGTGTGTGTGTGTGTGTGTGTGTGTGTGTGTGTGTGTGTGTGTGTGCTCCATTACCAGCACAGACAATATCTCGCCGTACTACTGTGGCACTGCCACAAGCTGCAATATGTATCACTCAGTCAACAAGTTGCCGCACTAACACGAGACAAATAGAAAGACCTGCACCACTACATATTACACCATCTCCAATTTCCCAACTTCTACTTTATCCCACTATCTCGAAGAAACCACAGAACCACCCTAACCTTCACTATTAGCCCTGTTCCCAAAAAACCCATACCAATCACGATCCCATTGGACACATGAACACCACTTCGCCGCCCTTATGTACCTTCTTCCCTGACTGTTCAGACATTCATCCTATCCTGTCCTGATCCTAAATTCCTTAATGACAAATCCCTCACTCTTGAAATCAAGAAGTATGTCCACATCTTCCCGTAATGCCCAACTCGTACCCCACAAAGCTTCAGTTATTAAATCCATGAACCTCAGCTTCCATATGATCTTCTCCACAAAATCCCTCGCATCACCTTCCGCCCTTATGTCTACCTCACTCCCTTCAACACCACCTCCCAAGACAAACAACAAAAACTTCTCACCATCACCATACCCTCACTGCCACAATAACCAAGGTTAGTTCTGAGATCACAGCCAGAATTAAACACACCAATCATAGTAAACGACATAAAACTAGTTCACATAAAACGCAAGACTTTCCCTGGTCACGAGTGCATTACCCACCAACACCTCGCCGGCCGGAGTGGCCGTGCGGTTCTAGGCGCAACAATCTGGAACCGCGTGACCTCTACGATCGCAGGTTCGAATCCTCCCTCGGGCATGGATGTGTGTGATGTCCTTAGGTTAGTTAGGCTTAAGTAGTTCTAAGTTCTAGGGGACTGATGACCACAGCAGTTAAGTCACATAGTGCTCAGAGCCATTTGAACCATTTTGAACCAACACCTCAAAGAGGGTAACCTCTCCATTTCCAGTAAACATCGCAAACCATAACAACACTTTTCTCTGCAGATTGTCCTGAACAATAGAAATCTTCCCAAATCCTAGTATCCCTCAATCCACACAAACATCCTCATACCGCCTCATCAACCTCACCTCAGTGTTTAGCAAGGTTTTAGAATCCATCATTCCCTGAAGCATCCATCAACACCTGAACCAACACCACTTCCTTCGTGTCACCCTGTGTGGCTTCTGTCCTAACTTCTTCTCTGATGAGCAGACCTTGTACAAACCCATCCTCTCCTATGAAAATGTTGCATAGATCTTTCCCCACCAAATTTGGATTAGCCCCTTCAAATCCTTGAACAACATGCACTTCACCTTGGTTTGTGGATCCTTTTTACCTACCACCATGTGGATCGTCCACCATCTCATCAAATTCCCACTCTTCGTCAATCACATCAAACACCTTCACTAATCCTACACAATCAGCAAACTAGATTCGAATAACCCTATCGTTAGCCCTCTCATCAGCAATCCAGGGTGCTGCCATATCTTTACAAACACATCCCAGTATCCCTACATCCACACATTCCATATACTGTCCAAATCCAATTTCAACCGACTACCTCTCTCAGGCTATGAGATCCCTCCCCCGAGTTAACCTATCCTACCTATTACTACTCTTCCTCATCTAACAAACTCCCCATCAGGGTTTCCCTCTCGTTTTCCCTCTCCATCTCTCCCCATCCCCTTACTCCTGACACTATTACCCTACCCAAATACCAAATCCGTCGCCACCTTTTGTCTTCCCACTATCCACACCAACACCTACCTTCATCCCCATAGTTTCCTGCTAACGGACAACTATATACTCCTCTGTGTACCCCTCAACCATACAGAACACATTCTCTTCTGCTCAAAGGCCTTCAGCTTTTAAGTTAAAGTGCACTACTGTTTCTTAGAACGATCTCACCTTTTCTAACATTTGTTTTCAGGCGTACATATTTTTGTTTTTCGCCTTTTAGTCCTTTGATATTAATTTAAAAAGTAATATTTTAATTTTTTTATGGGAACGCGAACGAATTAATACTTCTTTAAATTTTTATAACCGTATGTTAATTTACTACCATTTAATAATATTTGTTTTCATCTTCGTTGTATTTTGTAATACTCCTGTCTCAGGAGCATCATTTTGTACCCTCGGCAGTCCCTCTCCACATCCCTCCCCCCCCTTTCCCTTCCCAAATGAGGCGAAGTGGATGAAATAACGATAAAGGAAACAAACGGTTGCCTCCATCAGCCACAGCGCCTAGTCTAAGCTTCAACTGCGCGATTAGCACCTCACACGATCTATACTACAAAGAAGAGTGTGATTAACTAGCATATTGTTTCCTAACTCCTTACAAGCCTCCGAACGAACATTACAGTGTACTGGTAACAGTGATAACGTTGATTGATACGTTTCTAGCATTCAGTTTCTTCTCCTCTGTTTTACACGTATACCACACGATTCGACATTTACAGTCTGATTCACTTGTATGTCGATATATGGTCGTTGTCTGCTACCAGTTCCACTCATAGCTTTTGCTACTTTCTGGTCTTATTGTTAATTTTCTAGTTCCGTTTTTCACATTTAGCTGATATTTGCTAATTATAGTGTTCTGTAGTGTCTTATTTTGTTAGTTGCATCCATCTGTGTAATGTCAAGAAGCTTCATGCCTCAGTACAGGTATCCGGAATGGGGTCAAGATAGGTCCCTTGCATCTCCCCCCGGAATCTGGAGTACAAAGTTTAGATTGTTTACAGAAGTCTCATGCAATTTTAGAAGTGAGTGGATAACCATCTGTTCTATAAGATACAATAGCTTTTTGTGTCACTTATAAAATTTGGTTCTTGTGACTTGACACTTCTGTAAACTGAAAAATTCCTTTTTGTAGTAGTAGTAGTAGTAGTAGTAGTAGTAGGTGGTGGTGGTGTTGATGCTGTTGTTATGGTTGTGGTCTTCAGTCTGAATACTGGTTTGAAGCAGTTTTCCATGCTACTGTCTCTTGTGCAAGCCTCTCCATCTCCGAATAGCTACTGCAACCTAAATCCCCTTGGACCTGCTTACTGTATCCATATCCTGCTTTCCCTCTACGATTTTTACCTCCCACACTTCCCTCCAAACTAAACTGGTTTTCCCCGTAAGTCTCAGAATGTCTAATCAACTGATCCCTTCTTTTAGTCAAGTTGTACCACAATTTGTTTTCCTTCCAAATTCTACTCAGTCCCTCCTCATCAGGCACGCGATCTACCGGTGTGATTTTCAGCATTCTTCTGTAACACCACATTTCAAAAACTTATCTTCTTGTCAGAACTGCTAATCGCCCTTGTTTCACTTGCATGGATGGCTAAACTCCAGCAAAGTCGTCCCAATATTTAAAGTTATATTTCACAAGTAACCCGGCCTGGCTTCGCACGGATGGCACTAAGTATAAACGACTAGACGACTTGACTGTGTACCGTATTTTGTTTGCAGGCAACGAATAACATTATTCAGAGAACATCGTTAAGTAAGTAAATATCATCACTTTCATAAAACTTATGCGGTGAAAGCAGTGACCGGCAGGAAAATTATCTGGAGGCATGAATGTTGTGTCTTCCCTGTAAAAATGGCGTTTGGAGTGACATCTCATGGCAATGATGGGAGCACATCATGACGTAAGTTATGTTTCCAATTTATATAAACATTGTATGCGAATCATGAGTTCCGTCCGCGTGAATGATTCAGTATGTATCGGAGGCTGTCGGAGGTAGAGCAAAGAACATGCATGACGTACATGTTAAGGTCGTGTTACAGCACACTTCATGTGAAGTTTAGTACGCACTGTGATGCATTGTTGAGACTAATTACCGCAATTCTTTTCCGTGGACTCTTATGGAAGACTTCACTGTGCCACATAAAGAACCGTGTCCACATCTAGGTTTGATTCAAGGAAAGCAGACAGCTGAAAATTGAGTCATCTCCTGCACTGCTGAAAGAACGTATTGTATGTAAACGAAGCGAAGCTGCTGAAGTAGTTTTTCGGAAAAAATTTTACTTGAAACACAAAAATAAAACTTCGGATATTTGGTATTCGCATGTTTTACCTCTATGCAGTTATTCTCGAACGATTGCAGGGACGCTATCGGTTAAAAATATTTTATTACTTCAAGTTGTAAGTCTCACGTCATGTGAGGGGGCGGCTGTCTTTTCGTTATTGGTCGTATTTATTAGAATACTTGAAAGCTGAATAACTCACTGACCGTTATTCGAAAGATTTGTATTGAATTAAGAGTGCGAGTTGCAACTAATAATGTGAGGGAAGCAGACATCGGTTGTCTGAAATTCTCGTCGTATTTCCAAGTGCGTCGTCAGATAAGATTCGTTTACCAGTCTTCTGCGTAATTTGGAAGTGTCCAAACAAATATTATCTTTTGCCCCCAGGACGCAGAGAATTGTGTTCGCAATTATATTTGACTTATGGAAAGCAGAAAGCTGAATATTGAGTCATGAGCGGCGGTGATGTAAAACTTTGTTTATATGAACGAAGCAAATCTGCATCCCACGTTGCATTTTACTTTATGCATAAAACATTGAAAATCTAAGCATTTGGTTTCAAATGTTATTTTTGCTAAGCAGTTGTTCCGAAACGATTGCAATAAATTGGATATCAGGCGACTTGCATGTCCGTAACCAGTTATCCAACCGGAAAAGGGAGAGCTACAGTGTAACGTACGATCCGAATCACGTTTCTGGTGAATCTCCTCGTGACTGAGAGGTGAATGTTAGGATTCCAGGCACAGTGGAACAAATTGACTCATCCGGGATTCTATAGTTCAAAGCCAAACGCTATACCGTTAGATAACGCCAGATACAAATTATGTCACGCTTTCTGCTGTCTCAAGTGACTGCTCCTCTCTCGAATTATGGCAGTTGTTCGGTAGGTGGCAGTGGTGTCGTTTTCATGATTAAACTTGAGTTAATCATAATTCAGACAATTCATATGAAATATTTGTAAATTGTATACAGAAACCTTTCACGTGAATCTGTGTATCGATTAGTCAAAACCGGATAAAAATTCGTTCAAGAGGTTCCCGAAATTAGCCTGCACATAAAGACGGGCAAGAGGAAGTATCATCAGAGAGAGAGAGAGAGAGAGAGAGAGAGAGAAGGGGCAGTAACAAATGTCTCTTCTTCAGAAGAGCCGTCTGTATGTTATATACTCTCTACTTTAGCCATCTAACTGAAACTATCTTACGCTAAGGACACCACACACACACCCACGCTCGAGGGAGGACTCGAAACTCCGATGGGGCGAGCCTCGCGAAGACTGACAAAGCGCCTGAGACCACGCCGCCCAAATAACAAAGATGAACTTATTTACACCAAACGTTACTGTGGTAGTCTGACCCCCACCATCCTCGACGCATATCTGTAGACGATTATGAGTACACAATTCCTATCTAGAACCACGTTACTTACATAATGAGGCTATACAGCCTTCCAAAAATTAGGAGCAAATATCAAGCGAAAGATGCTGACGAAAATCGGCTATTCACCACCGTCGGTAGGTCGAATAAGGCATTTCTATATAGATGCAGAATTTGGTGAATCAGACGAGTAAAGACGTTTTTCCTATTCTTGTGCCACGTTCTATGTTTCGTTAATTGCAACCAGAACTAGCATTATGTCTGTATGTGATATTTTACGTTTAACATTCGGCTCGCGTTTGCATGTTCTAAGTAAGTAAAATTTATGCGTCTTGCTGCCACGGATGTACGGGTGGCGCCGGTAAGCGGCGGGAAGGGTAGTTACTTCACAAGACTAGCGAGCACCCTCACGTCGCACATGCGCAAAGCCGTGTCTCCCGTACGGCTGCAGAGAGGTGAATATTGGCAAATACAGGTGCGCGCGAATATTTGAAAGCTGTACATTCGGAAAGTCACAGCTGCGTTGTCAGTTTCACGTCCTAGATCAAGTTACTAATGCAACAGGAAGTGCCTCCTTAGGAATCCAGTTGGTGGTGTTACAGTTTTATTTTCATAAGGTGTTATTAGGATAATTTTATTTATGCTTCATTTTAGAGCGATATTCATTTCCTTACTCTAAACAGTATGCTGTCCCCAAGATCGTCTGTGAATGAAACTACAGTTCACAGGAACACGTGGTTAGTAAATGTGGCGTATTTGTTTCTGAAATGAGAGCTAGAACGCAGAGGAATACAATCTGCACTTCACTATTTTTAATAATATTTGAATAACAAAATAACGAGACACATTCGCACATCTAGATATGGGATATCCATGTACATATTTACACTCCTAAACGCAAAAGCAGCGGCAGAATAGTAATACCCAGTCAGCCTGGGCCGCAATTCGAAAGCGCAGTTTGGAGGACAGAGTTGGATGCACACAGAGTTCCTTCTTATTTACAGACTGAGTTGCACTTCTGTCATTGTGAATCTTTCACTCGCGAGAACGACCAACGTTGTCTTGCTTACAGACACTTTAGTGTCAGAGTATAGCTTCACTTCTCGTTCGTTGGACATGTGCCTAGAAGTAAAAGTTTTGTCTGCTATAGTTATACTCAGTTTATGAAGTTGTTTCACGACTGTTCATTGGAAGAAACTGTATACTTTAAGGTGTGGCATACAATTAACGCTTCGCATCCCTCTGGACGTAAACCACAGAACTACCAGTATTACTTTCAGTAACTACCTAAAACTGGAAATAGTGTTAATAAAAATTTCTTCTGGCGAATACAGCTTTCTGTCACGTAATCTTCCCACTTTAAAACAATGAAGCAAACGTTTCAAACATACAGGTCCCCGGACTCGCACACGCTACGTGGACATTCGAGCGCTGGAGATCATCGCCATCAGTGTCCCATGTGTGCCGTCGTGTTTAGTGTTCAGTGTTCACCGTCGCACTCCATCGTTCACCTGTGCCATCGCCATCTTCAGTGTTAGTGCGTCGTGTCAACAGTTTGTAGAGTGGATTATCGTCGAGTGTGAACGGCTCCGTGTTTGTCTTTATGTGTCTACTGTTTTATTACCCACCGTTATGTCACTTCTGTATATCCTTTCTGTTGTTTATTTATCTACTCTATGACTGAAGAGCGGCGTAACATGCTGCTGACAGCCTACCTGTTTGTACGGGTTTGAAAATAACAATAAAGAAAAAAATTCAAAAATAGAGGTCAAGAAAAGAGCAAATAAGAAAATATTGTGCTGCTTTTTCATATAATGATAAAAGCTGAAACTTAGCCAGTTCCTCAATAATAAGATATGTTATTTAGATTTTATATGAACTCATAGTAAACCATTTTCTAAATCATATAATTTTACGTTCCAGTTTCCGTTTTAAATTTATTTTTAACGCTATATCTGGCAATATTCCTGAACCTTCTTCGATCGTGTTTGTACTTTTTTTAGCGTTTTTATGTAACCAAGAAAGAAACACATCAGTTTATTTTTTTAAATTTTAATATGGCACCATTCAGAAATTATAACAAGCATGAAAATAAACTTATGCCCTATCAATTCCAAATGGATGTAAGAGCGAACAAATGAATCTTCATGAAAATCAGAAAAACTGACTGGAGCACCTCTTTCATTTCACATTAAATGATGCAAATCCTTACATAGTATAGAAGTGTATGTGTGTTTATATGTACGTATATTCCACACCTCCTAACCACTGCATAGATTTCAACCAAACCTAATACACACATTTTTTAGTGTCTGGATAGAATCACTGAGGGCCACCTGCCTCTCAAAGAGGTGGGGGGAGGGGGGGGGGTGGTGAAAAAGTAGCGTTACTCATGACGCGTAAATAGCCTGACTAGATACGTCCAGCATGTGAGAATTAGAGCACTTAGTGACTTACAGCCAACTTTACACATAATTTCAAACATTTGCGAGACTTTTTCTCGCTGACAGCTCCCACTAAACGATGAAAGGAATTACATTATCGTTTAACATCATTTTCACTGTTCATACGGTAAAACTCCGGCAATAGGAATGATATTTTAACTTATTTCTTATTTACTACCAACTCTATTTAGATGACATTTCGCAGACAGTATTCACATACATCACTGAATGTACAGTCACGCTCAAAGGTATCAGAACGACCAGAATTACATTTCGCCTGATTCGCATGCAACCCAAATAACGCAGCTGCCTAGCAGCTCCTCTAATCGCTCCTTGGTACAGTCTTTTGACTATTGAAAATGGTTCCAGCAATTCACCACTAGAAAACTCTGCTCTGTATCGCAATAACTCAAGATGTCAAGTAATACCACGATACTAGAAATATCAGGGAACATCTTATCACAGGTAAGACTGTCCTTAAGACTTGTAAGCTCACAATTATTGCAATAAATGACATACCCGAAATGTTACCACTCATTATTACGTCAGATAGGCAATGCACGTAGTAAGTTCGTCGTATTCATGATTTCCTCTTCAAAGTAACATACCGTACTTGTTATTTAACACAAAATGACATTAAAAATTTAAGTTATTCACGAGCACCTAGTTGAGAATGTGTACAAACTTCAAATGACACGACGAACCGCCTCGTTCTGCACATTGATTCAAACCCAGGTCATGCAGACTAAGATTTCGTGACTGACGGATACTAACAGTCATTCCTGACTAGGCATACAGAGAGTGATATACCCTGATTTTAGACAGTATCAGTTAGCAAATATCAACTTTAAATTACATAACGTAATCATTTTTAACGGACGCGAATTCCTACCCAACATCTATTGTCCCTGTTAACGAACTACGAGAGATATTAAATATTGCTTCTACACCAGAAACTTACTTGAAATGCCGTGAGGTAAAGTTTTGTGTCGGACATGGATTCGAACCCAGAACCTAATAGGATTGATATCGAAGCACAATCAACTGTGACATATCGGATTTTTTCGGCAGTAGCTAGACGTTTTAACTGAAATGACGAGACGAGAGAATAATTTTTTTCCTTCCCACGGCTCCAACCCGGCACCTATCGCTGTTATAGTCTAGAGAAAACGAACGTTAAATATGGGTTTGCTACACCAGCAGCGGCGTGTGAGCATTTTTGAACTAGAAATAACATGACGAATAGTTCAGTGTTAACTGGAAATCGAACCTCACAAATATCGTTGTTGACTACACACCAAGAGACGTCGGCTACCGAAGCTACCACCAGCAGCTCGAAATAACATCCATGAACTTACAGTGATCTCTCAAATAGTTCTGTGTCTCACTGGGAGTCAAAATCGTCAGATATCGTTAGTGTTGACAACGAATGAAAATGCATTAAAAATCCAAACAATTATCCACCAGCAGGTAGGTTCTCTCATGTTACAGCTTGATAATACATAATGAAAACTTTAATGCCGGGCCAGGATTCGAACCCATACACGCGCAATATGTGGAGATGTTGAGGAATCTGCAGTTTTGAACAAACAACAAATAGTAATCGAGCTGTATTGTCACGAAGGGGTCAATTTCCGCGTTAAGGGCGGTCTGAATTGCATTTCCAGTTCATAACCAATTTTATCGACACACAGAAGCTCAAATAAAAGATGGAATAAGTGTCCTGTGACCCTACATAGCGTTTGTTTCGCCACTAAATATAAATAACTAGAATAAGAAAGGTTACTGGTGATAGTTTCTACATGTCGTTACTCCTGGCTTTATTGAGGTTCAACCTAACGTCTACTTGGTAAAGAAGGAATATCATGTTCAATGCGAATTTCACACCACAATGCCATTATACTTTCTTCACTTGTCGTAGCCCAAACAGATTAGAATCTGTCTCTCCCTATTAAAAATCATCAGCAGAAGTTGGAATCAAACCCAGACCATGATGATACGAACTTATCAGCCATCCAACAGACCACCAAGTCCACTTCTCTGAGACTCATTATTCTATCATAACACTGTTGCGGCACACTCGTCGAGAATTGTGACACATAGGCTCCCTGTAGAGGTTTTGCAGCATTTTCAGTACATTCATTTACTACGTTGACAGAATCGCCATGAACTAGCTGCCTCGGCTAGCCAGTGCATACATTCGACTCCATTTTGTAATCACCGAAATAAAATCACGTAACTGCCACCTACACAGAACTGCCGACAGTGTAGGATGCATAAATTTAAATAGGAAGTGTTCCTTTCCATTTGAGGTACTCTGTTGCGCTATCTGTTTGTTGAAAACGTCGTGCAGTGCAAAAGAAAAGCTGTAACTGGTTGTCTCTCAGAAGAATATGCATTATCTCACAGCACTGTGGAATGCGGGATTTCTGGTGGAACTATTGTTGACTCAGGAGCCGCTGTAGTTACATGACAGCTAGTAACGTTACAGTAAGCGTCGCGCACCGTAGATAAGACGTCGCCGTTTCTATTACATTCGCTGCTACATTTTTTAAAATGCAATTCTGCTGTCTGCTGAAGTTATCAATTTAATGGAACTTTGAACATAATGCCCTTCACTTCTCAACCCAAATTAGCCTCATGTTGATAAAGGGCTAACTTCTGTGACATTTTGTTCTTTTCAGGTTTAATAACAGCCAGGCAGCAAATGCATCTCGAAGCTTTTGTATTATGTATGGGGAGAGCGCATCGTGCCAAAACAGTCAGAAAAGTATTTTGAACATTATCTGTCGTCTGGTAGCGGCATTTTATTCTTCTTCAAACCTTGTTTGACAGCTTTCACTCAGTACAAGTTTTCTACATGCATTTAATCAAACTGCAAGTGCATTGTCATACTGTTATAGATAACATCAGAAAATTCGCATATATCGGGAATGATTTTTTTCTCTCATGTTTAGGATGTTTTAACAACACTAAAGGAAACCTTACCAAATTGTGCACTATATTATAAGAAATGAAATAAAAATACCCACGATCACCTTACGACGAAAGTCTGTTTTAATAAAACTGAGTATCTGTGCAGAAGCTTGTCTCTGTCGGCATGAATTAGTAAAATACTACTCACTTAGATTTCGATTGGGTCTTTGTTTAATCGGTATGCTGTGTCATACTCAACAGGTTTTCAAATGTGGCATTTCATTAATAAAGTTATGTTTTCCTAGAAACCCAAAATTTGCTTGTCAGCAACGGAAAGAGGCATTACCTATTGTGCAGCATTGTAAGCTTTTCACCACTGCACTATGAGCTGAAAGTATTTTCTCGCGATTTCCTTATCGGTGTTTGATCTGACTGCTTGTAGCTCTTTCACAGAAGGGATAAAAACGTTACAGTCAGCGAGACTGGAACCACGAATCTTATCAGACACTTTTTCACAGGTCAGCATGTCACCACAGAGCTAGCTAATGACTATGTATTGTGCCTTTCTCTTACGAGGCCAATAGCGGCTAGAATTTTTTTTTTCCTTTATTGTTATTTTAATACCTAAACAACAGGTAGGCTGTCAGCGGCATGCTACGCCGCTCTTCAGCCATAGTGTTGACAGTAACAGAACACAGAATGGAGAATGGAGAATCAGAATGAACATAGTGATGTGCAAAAAAGAGTGGTCACAGATATACAAAAAACAGGGAGCCGTTCACAGTCGACGATAACGACACTGAAAACACGTTGACACGGGGCACAGAACACTGGTGAATCCGACGGCACAAGTGAACGTGACGGCGGACACTAAATAACACAAAACGACGTCACACACTAGAGACACAGCTGGCGATGATCTCCGGTGCGCTAATGTTCACTGAGCGGGTGCGAGTCCGGGGACCTGCCAAGAGAGGAGGAGGGGGTGGGTGGGTGTGTGGGAGAGGGAAAGGGTAGAGCAGAGAAGCCATGGGCAGGGGAGATAGGGGAAGGAGGAAGGGGGAGGGGAAGCCTGGGGGAAGAGGGGAGGAGGAAGGGGATGGGGGAAAAGGAAAAAGAAAGGAAGGGAAGGTAGGGAGGGTGCCTAAAGGAAAGGACACAGGAAGTGGGGGAGTGAGGATCAAAGCTGATAGGAGGGGTAGATGGAGAGGAGGAGGACAGCATCAGGGAGGGGGAGCTGGCGGAAGCCACCTTGGGAGAGGGTAAGGAGGGTGGAGAGATGGAGACCGGGTGGGACGTGGGAATACAGGCGCGGCAGTGGGCGGGGGTGGGAGAGGATCGGGGACACGAGCGGGTGAGGAGGATCGAGTTTGCGTGAGGTGTACAGGATCCGTATTCTTTCAAGGAGAAGGAGGAGGTGGGGGAAGGGGATGAGATCGTACAGGATCCGCGTGGGGGAGGGGAGACGGATGCGATAGGCGAGGCGGAGAGCATGGCGTTCAAGGATTTGGAGGGATTTATAAAAGGTAGGGGGGGGGGGGGGCGGAGATCCAAGCTGGATGGGCGTAACAAAGGATAGGGTGGATGAGGGATTTATAGGTGTGGAGGATGGTGGAGGGGTCCAGACCCCACGTACGGCCGGAGAGGAGCTTGGGGAGACTGATTCGGGAGTGTGCCTTGGCTTGGATTGTCCGAAGGTGGGGAGTCCAGGAGAGACGACGGTCGAGGGTGACGCCAAGGTACGTAAGGGTGGGAGTGAGGGCGATAGGACGGCCTTAGATGGTGAGATAGAAATCAAGGAGGCGGAAGGAAGGGGTGGTTTTGCCTACAATGATCGCCTGGGTTTTGGAGGGATTGACCTTGAGCAACCACTGGTTGCACCAAGTGGTGAACCGGTCAAGATGGGATTGGAGAAGGTGTTGGGAGCTCTGCAGGGTGCGGGCAAGGGCAAGGAAGGCGGTGTCATCGGCAAACTGGAGAAGGTGGACGGGGGGCGTCGGCGGCGGCATGTCCGCCGTGTACAGAAGGTACAGAAGGGGGGAGAGGACGGAGCCTTGGGGCACACCGGCAGAGGGGAAAAAGGTGTAGGAATCTGTGTTATGGATGGTGACATAGGAAGGACGGCGGGAGAGAAAGGAGCCGATCAGACGGACGTAGTTAATGGGAAGGGCGAAGGTTTGGAGCTTGAAGAGGAGACCGGAATGCCATACGCGGTCATAAGTACGTTCGAGGTCCAGTGAGAGGAAGATTGCGGAGCGACGGGAATTAAGCTGGTCGGAAAGGAGATGAGTGAGGTGAAGGAGAAGGTCGTCGGAAGAGAAGGACGGCCGAAAGCCACACTGGGTAACGGGAAGGAGGCGGTGCTGGCAGAGATGCTGGTGGATGCGTCGGGTGAGGATAGATTCCAGGACCTTGCTGAAGACCGAGGTAAGGCTGATGGGACGGTAGGAGGAGACGGCGACGGCGGTTTGCCAGGTTTAAGGAACATTAGAAGACGGGAGGTTTTCCACAGGTCGGGGTAGTAACCGGTGGACAGGACTACATTGTAGAGCCTGGCCAGAGTGGAGAGGAAAGAGACAGGAGCTTTACGAAGGTGACGGTAGGTAACACGATCGTGAAGCGGCTAGAACTCGTCAACCGCTATTTAAAGGACGAGATTAGTTGCGATTTCCATGTTCAACGACTTTCCTGGGCTGAAAACCGTAAATTTACAATCTTTTGTTACACCTCAAGCAATCATAGCTCAGATTATTCAATGGAAATGATAGGAAAAATCAAGTGACCTTTGACGCTTAATTCCGTGCACACCAGGAAGTAACTCGTCGATCATAGAGTTGCCAAACATACCTTGCCTTGTTGCCAAATCTCAGTTACAGTACCAGCAGGAGGAAGACGAACCGATGTGATCCTACAGTGGGCTGGGAAGTGACCATAGATGGCACCTCAAAGACGCGGCTGCTACGGCCTGGAATACGTAAAGCGTCTGATTCACATTTCTGTAACTAGGTTTAGGGACGGGAGCGCAGTTACTAATATTACTCAGAACTGACTGCGAACTAAGCATCATAAATCAGTAACACTCATAGTCGTTTTTATGTATCTTTCGTAACTGCACTCAAAACTATGAAACTCATTCATGGACGTTTTCGTGCCTCGCCGATAGTCAAGCACACCAAACAAATAAAAAGAAGAGAGCGAAAAGGTAGCGAAAAATAAAAAAAGATTGAGAGAGAAGGTAAAAAATTAGAGTAAGGAAATTGAATACCAGTATGTAAGGAAATCTTTCATTAAAATGACACGTTCCACATCATTACGAAATGTCGTATTCAAGATCTATGGAACAAGTATTAATCTAATCTAATCATATCATTTTGCTAACTAGCCGTGAAGTGTCATGAATTATCGAAATATTCGCCAATATCAGTAACCAAATCTAAACTTAAAAATAAAAGACAGTTTTTGTAATAAACCGGGACTAATATCAAGACCCTTTCATCCCTGTTAACTAACCACGAAAGATGTCTAATATACCTCCATTCTGAAGTAACAAAATGTGTATGCATTTAAAGATGAAGCGCATGAAGTTCTGTGACGGAGATACGAACCCGACACGTAATCGGATTGTTAAGTATGCAAAATCAAACGTTATGTATCGGTTTTTCTTACCAGCTGCTAGGTGTTTGAATCTAAAATAAGGATACACATTCTTGTGCCTGAGCGACAATCGAACCGCACTCCTATCGTTCTTCTTTATCGTCCACGAATATAGCTTAAGTATCAATTGCTTACTCAGCAACAGTAAGATGTGTGCGTGGTTGACCAGACATTGTACATAAACAGACATTAAAAATACACGTCAATTTTCACTAGTAGGCCGGAGTGCACGTGATAAGGCTTGAAATGAAGTTATGAATATTTTGTACTGGATCAGGATTCGGACCATGACACTTACATTTGGAGGAGACCTAGAGAAGTTTGCCGTCTTGGAAAAAGGAACGAATTTATTTAACTATACTGTTCCGAGAGGTTCAGATTCTCGAAAGAGGAGATACGAATTCGAATCACAGTCCAGCACCAAATTTTTCAACGTCTCTAGCTCAATCAAGTACAAGCAAAATAAGAGCCCTGTTCCTTTAAATGGCGTCGCGCGGGATTAGCCGAGCGGTCTCAGGCGCTGCAGTCATGGACTGTGCGGCTGGTCCCGGCGGAGGTTCGAGTCCTCCCTCGGGCATGGGTGTGTGTGTTCGTACTTAGGATAATTTAGGTTAATTAGAATGAATGCTTAGGGACTTATGAACTTAGCAGTCAAGTCCCATAAGATTCCATACACACAACCCTTTAAATGGCTATCGGTTCATCAAATAAAACAAAATTTTCCAATGTAAGTAAGTTTACTGGTGACTGCATTTCTGTTTACCATGACCTCCAACTATGTCATTTCCCAACGTAAACCGTCTCGGCCCAGTTGGGAATGAAAGAACGTGATGTTTAATGCGGAATCTGGATTATACCATCTTTCTCCTGAGGTTACCAAAGGTAAAGTACATCTGTTTGTGCCTCTTAAAAGTAAATGCCTGAACCCACGCATTGCACCTGTGATAGTTCGTTCCACCAGACCATTGTGGCCACATTTTCCAGCCCCAGGAGTGTGCTGTAACGGATGATGTGCTTGGCTTACAAAATTAGTCACGGTGGAAAAAATGCGAGTCTATTAAACGGTTAAGTAGAAGCAAGCCTCAGACGCGCAGATTATGCTATTCTCATTTCAGCAGGATGTCATGACTCTTCTAGTCATCATAGCCTCGATGCGAAGCCATTTTGAAATTTTCACTAATTAAAGACATTTCTTAGTTTGAGGAATTCCTCTTTGAAGTGTGAAGTTACCGGATAATTCGATTATTAACGTCATTGTTACTATCGTTTCCTTCATATCGCTGCTGGAACACATGTGCTTGAAGATCGTTTAAGGCCTTTTGGTCATAATAGAAGTAGTTGCCAAAGAACGGGTTCTTTCCCTGTCTACAGAACCCTTTTCGTGCTAATATCAAACATCAGCAGTTACTCGTAGATTACGTTAATACTACAGTAACTGATGAAGACGTAACCTGATAACATAAACACGCTGCCTTTCTTCGGTTACTTGCGACTAGAAATTGCTGTAGAATACCGCGAAACCAAAAGCCAAGGGATCGTACTGCCTTCTGCTATATGTCGCTGTCAGTTCTTCCATATGATTTGGTCGACGTGACCTGTTTTCAAGTTGTGTATGACAGAGAATGTTTTAGAAAATCAATTGTTTTCCACTGCAAGAAGCAGAAAGATTTTCATTCTAAGCTATCCAAGATCAAAATTTTCGCAATATTAGTTCAAATTGAATATTCGATTCTATAGTGTAGGAAAGTATTTCACAGTTGCAAAATCCGCATCCCACTCATTGTCCTTAGACTTAGTCGCTGACCATAAATTCTAGCTCAGGTGACACCACTTTAAGCAACCTTATGTGGCGAAGACTATTTGCCAGTGCTCTCCCTCGCCAGAAACTATGCATTTCCCAGATTGGGCTCCATAAGTACACTGTAACAGTAATTTCTGTGTGTATGCAATGCATAGGGATTGTAGAAGTTAGTGGTTACTTCTGTATGCAATATGCCTGACCCAAACGGGCCCTTTATCATTACAGGCCCTGGGCGGTGCAACATCATACTGACAATAGTAATGTGCTTATATAGACAACCTCGCTGTTCGTTTTACCAGATTTTGTAATCATTTAAATAAAACAACATGACCTTCCAGTGGGAGACATTTCGTCCCCTTTTTCCTTCTGTGAAATTTGTCAGTAAGCTTTTTGCCTTCCAACCAGCGAAATGCGGTAGAGTACTTCCGGTAAACGATTCATAAACCACGATTTAGTGCCGTTAAGACGATTTCTTTAAACATTGGCGTAGCTGAAGGAATTTAGTTTCTTCTTAAATCGCCTTATGCAGCAACGTTCACAGATATCTCAAATAGGAAAAGCTCTTTATTCAGGTACGAAGGTTGTAAAACAAACTTCCCACAATTTTGTGTCAGGTTGATCTTTTCTTCTGATGGCACTGCATAAGCATTTTGTCTAAGAGGTATCACAAGTAATCCTCCTGTAGCTGTGGGAATCATTGGTTGAAAACGAGATTAACACCAGTGGGTACAGTACTGCTAAATGTTTAAAATGATTATCAACCTAAGTCTGAGTTCATCCACAAACAGAGGCGTATTTATAATATTGAAGCTAGACTGTGTATCCTTGTCTTCCTTGAGTGGGCACTGGAAGGCGCTGACACACACTTATACAATACAATGAATACTTGTAACGCTATATTTAACGCTGCTCTCATAAACTAATTTTGTTTTCTAATTCTTCTTGTTCTCAAGCGTGCAATATGTGTTGCAGATACAGTCAGAGGGAAAAACTGACTGCCGAGTCGTTCACGTGAGGTGGAATATACAGTCGTGCTCCCTTTTGAATTCTATGTTCGGCAGTATGCTCGATGGGTTAACATTGTAGACTGTTACATTTCCCGGAGGAACTCTTCAACATCTACATCTACATACATGCTCCGCAATCCACCATACGGTGCGTGGCGGAGGGTACCTCGTACCACAATTAGCATCTTCTCTCTCTGTTCCACTCCCAAACAAAACGAAGGGAAAACGACTGCCTGTATGCCTCTGTACGAGCCCTAATCTCTCTTATGTTATCTTTGTGGTCTTTCCGCGAATTATAAGTTGGCGGCAGTAAAATTGTACTGTAGTCTGCCTCAAATGCCTGCCGCGGTGGCCGTGCGGCTCTAGGCGCTTCAGTCCCGAGCCGCGCTGTTGCTACGATCGCAGGTTCGAATCCTGCCTCGGGCATGGGTGTGTGTGATGTCCTTAGGTTAGTTAGGTTTAAGTAGTTCTAAGTTCTAGGGGACTGATGACCACAGCAGTTGAGTCCCATAGTGCTCAGAGCCATTTGAGCCAGCCTCAAATGCTGGTTCTCTAAATTTCCTCAGTGTCGATTCACGAAAATAACGCCGCCTTTCCTCTAGAGACTCCCACCCGAGTTCCTGAAGCATTTCCGTAACACTCGCGTGATGATCAAACCTACCAGTAACAAATCTAGCAGCCCGCCTCTGAATTGCTTCTATGTCCTCCCTCAATCCGACCTGATAATGATCCCAAACGCTCGAGCTGTACTCAAGAATAGGTCGTATTAGTGTTTTATATGCGGTTTCCTTTACAGATGAACGACATCTTCCCAAAATTCTACCAATGAACCGAAGACGACTATCTGCCTTTCCCACAACTGCCATTACATGCTTGTCCCACTTCATATCGCTCTGCAATGTTACACCCAAATAATTAATCGACGTGACTGTGTCAAGCACTACACTACTAATTGAGTATTCAAACATTACAGAATTCTTTTTCCTATTCATCTGCATTAATTTACATTTATTTAAATTTAGAGGTAGCTGCCATTCTTTACACCAATCACAAATCCTGTCCAAGTCATCTTGTATGCTCCTACAGTCACTCAACGACGACACCTTCCTGTACACCACAGCATCATCAGAAAACAGACGCACATTTCTATCCACCCTATCCGAAAGATCATTTATGTAGATAGAAAACAACAGCGGACCTACCACACAACCCTGGGGCACTCCAAATGATACCCTCACCTCCGATGAACACTCACCATCGAGGACAACGTACTGGGTTCTATTACTTAAGAAGTCTTGGAGCCAGTCACATATTTGGGAACCAATTCAATATGCTCGTACCTTAGTTAGGAGTCTGCAGTGGGGCACCGAGTCAAATGCTTTCCGGAAGTTGAGGAATATGGCATCCGTTTGATACCCTTCATCCATGGTTCGCAAGATATCATGTGAAAAAAGGGCGAGTTGCGTTTCGCAGGAGCGATGCTTTCTAAAGCTGTGCTGATGCATGGACAGCAACTCTTGACTGCAGTCTGAGTACGTCACTCTTGTCTATGACTATAGTCTTGAGGTAAAACGCGAGACTAACTAATACGACGTCTGGTAACCAAAATCACACGTTGACAGAATATTTATTGCCCCTTTCCTCTCGGTGCTGAAGCTGTGAGTATAATTCAAGCGAATCTACAATATACCTGTATTTCGCTTTCTCTAACATTGGTAATAACGGTTTGGTTCAGATTTCTTGGCTGACCATCTGCCTCTGAACACCACTTGTGTCCGAGTTCTTTGGGACCCATTTGCTGCCTAATGGCGGGGGCTGAGGCACTGCTCTGCCTCGCCTCCTGCCGACGTCTGCTCCACTCCTCACTCTCGACGATGTAAACCTTTAATGTTGTTGAGGGGTGACCCATAAAATCTGTCTACGATTTGTGTTTCACACTCGATAGCAATGGAGGCACAAAACCGTTTTTATTTAATGAGTTTTATTACACTAGTATGCAATACATCAATGTGGCATGGAATTAATTTCATTGTTTCTGATCCAGTGCGCTATAATTAAAGCGTCACATCCTGTTCTTTTTGCTTTCACAGCAGATTCTTCAAATAATTTATTTTTGTCATGGATTCATGTGTGTCCAGGCACAGAGAGTAAATTCAATGTAATATGTTTCTTTCTTTGATTCCCTATTGTAAATGGATGCGAAACATTGTGTCAATACCTTTCAGAACCTGCTCTATAGCTACTAAGGCAAATCGCTTGTTTTGAGGTCCATACATTAAATAATGGAGAAGTGAACGCTGTTTAAAAGTGATATTTAAAATATTAAATTGGATTTAAAGCGACAAAATTGCCCATATTTGAAGCTACCCATAGAAAAAGTAAGTTGCTAGAGCCGCTGTTGGCAAACGTCTGCAGAGAGTTCCTAAATGCTACTGTGGAAATTTAGCGTAGAGGCCCTGTAGTAACCAAGAAGTTCCTTTCCTTCATACTTATCACCCTGGCATATGAGCCTTAAGAGAAGAACAATATTGAATTTTGAATCGTTGATGGTCGATTCGAATTTCTTCAGAGACGCTTGTATTGTGAAGCAGCTTGGCAGTCAGAAAGCCGAGATCGATGACCATTAACACAACTTACTGTGTCGAGCTACCAAGAGGATTTGATGTGTAATGGTTTTCTCCTGATATCGATATATAATTTTATCTAGAAATTCGCAGCCCCATAAAATAAATCAGAAAAAAAAGCTTGCACATGCTGGCCCCTAACATGGTTAGAACTGATGACTCCTTGAACCGTTGCGACACGAGACATGGGCGGTACCACAGGGCTACGGACACACTGCTGCCAGCATGCCTCTCTCATCCTGACGTTGGTCGCTCAGCCTCATACTGCATCGTGAAAGATAGAAAAAGTTGTCACTTACGTGAAGAATAGCATTTCTTTAGCCAAAAAATTGAATTTTCTGTCTCAGTGTCTTAGATTACATGAGGATTATATAGCACAAGTCATTCAAATGGAAAGGGAACATCACATAAATTTAGCGAGTCAATTCAGTACCATATGCGGAAGTGATTGCACTGTCACAGTGTTGCCAAATGTTTGTGACGATGTTGCCAATTCTCAGCTGTGCTAGGAACAGCTCTGTAGCGTTATGGGAGGAGCATCCTGTGCTCATGTCATAGGAGGATACGGAGAGGAGGCACGGGCTTTGGTTAATATGCAGCGTTTTCTCCTACCAGTTGCGTCAAACATTCAGGTTTGTAATCTTCCATCATCATTACAGTTTCCCACAAAATATATACGAATAAAACACCTACCTTGTTACTTTGTGATAATGATTATTTCAGTACAATTAAAAGTCTTTGGAAATCAACTTTGCCCACCTGTCACGAAACGTAAGGCAACAAACACTTTGCACCTCGAAATCGATTGCATCTATGTGCAGTCTTGTGATCATACAAGTAGAATTTCATGAATTGCACGAGAATGTAGAAAAATGTTGGTGCAAATGGAAGCTGTAAGAAACATAGTTAACATATTATTCTGTACCACGTAATAATTCATTTGAAAATTCAGAAGAGAAGAAACTAAAAATTGTGCCCATTAAGACAGAAACTAAAGTGCAGATGCGGGCACTGTGCAGATCTGCGCTTTTTCATCTTCAGATCTATAAAAATAATGTATACTAACCAGCGTATTCATTGCTTTCGTAATGTTTCCCTCTTGTTTAGTCTTCTAGTGGTGAACTGGATCCACACCCATGAGTCTGATTGTTTCTTTGTATCCATCCATCTACTATCTTTGTGTGTTATGCTTCGGTGTTCAAAAAACAAAATGTTATGCCTGCTCCCACGAGGTATTACAACGAGGTTACAAGAAGGCTAACCAATTATAATCAAAATACAGTGAGACGCCTATTTGTCTGTCGTCATGGTGTTAAGTCGACAGAAATATTTGGGTGTTATTGCCGTCATAACCGGCATTCCGTTGTCGTCTTCTCTTATTGAGATTTTCATATTACCCTGAACACAAGACGCCGAGATAAATGTGTATATTCTCCGTGACGAAACATCCCACATTCCATTCATCCAGATCTATTCGTTAAGTGCATCGGCAGCAATGAGTGATAGGAAAGCAGTAGTGAGGTGGCGAATAGCAATAAACATTGTAGTAATAACAAATTAGTAATCAAGGATGTTTACGGCATTACAGACGATTAACAAAATAACCAAGAAAGCCTGAGTGTTTAATTGGACCACTGCAAAGGTGTTCTTCGCACTTTGTTACTGAATCCTGTTCTGGTTGTTTGCAGAGAGAAAAGAAATAACCCTGTAGCCATACATATCGCTAGTACAACGAGATATTACCTATCAACTAACCTTGCTTTACATGACGAGACGAGCATGGCGTCACCGAGCTGATATTTGAAATATATTTCTGTTTTCTCTCTCTCTCTCTCTCTCTCTCTTTTTATTTTTATGTTTTGAGGAAATCAGCGAGAAGCGCAAATAATAAGCAAATAGGCATATAACCTGTTTACAGATATTTTCATTGGGATACATAATGGGAAAATACAAATTTTAAGTGTATTATTGCGTAATTCCAGTTATTGACAGTCTATTCGTGAGCTTGCTCGCATTCAGTGGGGTGAAACCGATCACAGAAGCAAGCAAAAAATAAATATTTCTTGCAGCATGGGCAACACACAAACGAAATCAAGCTGCACTGATGTGTTGTCCGGTATACTGCACGAAAACATATCTGATTCATGTTGTTAAATACAGCTCTATCAGATATCAATTTGGATGCGTACCAAGTGTATAAAAGTGTATCTTGAGATCTAAGGAGCTGCAGTCATGGACTGTGCGGCTGGTCCCGGGGGAAGTTCGAAACCTCCCTCGGGCATGAGTGTGTGTGTTTGTCCTTAGGATAATTTAGGGTAAGTAGTATGTAAGAAGAAAGATTAAGGAAATGCAAACCTACGTTTCTAGCATTTGTAGACTTAGATAAAGCATTTGACAATGTTGACTGGAATACTCTCTTTCAAATTCTAAAGGTGGCAGGGGTAAAATACAGGGAGCGAAAGACTATTCACAATTTGTACAGAAACCAGATGGCAGTTATGAGAGTCCAGAGGCATGAAAGGGAAGCAGTGGTTGGGAAGGGAGTGAGACAGGGTAGTAGCCTCTCCCCGATGTTATTCAATCTGTATATTGAGCAAGCAGTAAAGGAAACAAAAGAAAAATTCGGAGTAAGTATTAAAAACCATAGAGAAGAAATAAAAACTTTGAGGTTCGCCAATGACATTGTAATTCTATCAGAGACAGCAAAGGACTTGGAAGAGCTGTTGAACGCAATGGACAGTGTCTTGAAAGGAGGAAATAAGATGAACATCAACAAAAGCAAAACGAGGATAATGGAATGAAGTCGAATTAAGCCAAATGATTCTGAGGGAATTAGATTAGGAAATGAGACGCTTAAAGTAGTAAATGAGTTTTGCTATTTGGGGAGCAAAATAACTGACGATGGTCGAAGTAGAGATGATATAAAATGTAGACTGGCAATGGCAAGGAAAGCGTTTCTGAAGAAGAGGAATTTGTTAACATCGAGTATAGATTTAAGTGACAGGAAGTCGTTTCTGAAAGTATTTGTATGGGGTGTAGCCATGTATGGAAGTGAAACATGGACCATAAATAGTTAGGACAAGAAGAGAACAGAAGATTTCGAAATGTGGCGCTACAGAAGAATGCTGAAGATTAGATGGGTATATCACATAACTAATGATGAAGTATTGAATAGAATTGGGGAGAAGAGGAGTGTGTGGCACAACTTGACAAAAAGAAGGGACCGGTTAGTAGGACATGTTCTGAGGTATCAAGGGATCACAAATTTAGCATTGGAGGGCAGCGTGGAGGGTAAAAATCGTTGAGGGAGACCAAGAGATGGATACACTAAGCAGATTCAGTAATATGTACGTTGCAGTAAGTACTGGGATATGAAGCAGCTTGCACAGGATAGGGTAGCATGGAGAGCTGCATCAAACCAGTCTCAGGACTGAATACAACAACAACAACAACAACAACAACAACAGTGTGTAACTTTAGGGACTGATGACCTTAGCTGTTAAGTCCCATAAGATTATGGGATATGAAGCAGCTTGCACAGGATAGGGTAGCATGGAGAGCTGCATCAAACCAGTCTCAGGACTGAATACAACAACAACAACAACAACAACAACAGTGTGTAACTTTAGGGACTGACGAACTTAGCTGTTAAGTCCCATAAGATTTCACAAGCATTTGAACATATATCTTGAAATACGCAGAAAGTCACATAGAGGTATTCGACTGAAACATAGCTATGACCAAGATTGTAACTGGGGTCGACAGAATCGTCGTTTACCACCCTGACAACTCGAGCGGTAACAGTGCTCGACCGGGTACTTACGTTTACTGGTATCAAAGCTACAGCATGAAAGCACAAAAATGTTAATAACCCGAAGATCATTAACATTAGAACCCATAGAAAGTAAAGCAGTCATCAGTCAGAACAGTGGTGCGTTAATAGGCACGGTCTTGTTGGAGGTGGTATGCCATTGCTTTCCTCCGACATTTGATTTGAATTACCTAGCAAGTTAATAGGTGAACCAATAGTTTAATGTGGCTTTCGGATCACAGTGCAACTAGGCATTTTTGACATCAACGAACACTGCCCGATGGGAAATAAGTGTAAAATGACACATAAAATTCGTAATCCTGAAGAGGGAATGAACCTGACACCTTGGTATCCGTAGTCGTATTCTTCTTCACTTTGGCACCATGCAACTATTGCTGTGAGTTCTACTTGGCATTAAAATTAATGATTTCCCATTTGTGCCAGCGTTGGCACTTGCGTGTCCCTTAGGAGTCCTTCGTTTTGGGATTACCCTGGTATACGTATGTGTAAACGCCTTTCGATGCCCACTCAAGTAAGACAAGGATACACAGTCTAGCTTCAATATTATAAATACGCCTCTGTTTGTGGATGAACTCAGACTTAGGTTGATAATCATTTTGGTATCCGTAGTCGTATTCTTCTTCACTTTGGCACCATGCAACTACTGCTGTGAGATCTACTTGGCATTAAAATTAATGATTTCCCATTTGTGCCAGCGTTGGCACTTGCGTGTCCCTTAGGAGACCTTCCTTTTGGGATTACCCTGGTATACGTATGTGTAAACGCCTTTCGATGCCCACTCAAGGAAGACAAGGATACACAGTCTAGCTTCAATATTATAAATACGCCTCTGTTTGTGGATGAACTCAGACTTAGGTTGATAATCATTTTGAACATTTAGCAGTACTGTACCCACTGGTGTTAATCTCGTTTTCAACCAATGATTCCCACAGCTACAGGAGGATTACTTGTGATACCTCTTAGACAAAATGCTTATGCAGTGCCATCAGACGAAAAGATCAACCTGACACAAACTGTGGGAAGTTTGTTTTACAACCTTCGTATCTTGGATAAAGAGCTTTTCCTATTTGAGATATCTGTGAACGTTGCTGCATAAGGCGAGTTAAGAAGAAACTAAATTCCTTCAGCTACGCCAATGTTTAAAGAAATCGTCTTAACGGCACTAAATCGTGGTTTATGAATCGTTTACCGGAAGTACTCTGCCGCATTTCGCTGGTTGGAAGGCAAAAAGCTTACTGACAGTTTTCACAGAAGGAAAAAGGGGACGAAATGTCTCCCACTGGAAGGTCATGTTTTATTTAAATGATTGCAAAATCTGGTAAAACTAACAGCGAGGTTGTCAATATAAGCACATTACTGTTATCAGTATGATGTTGCACCGCCCAGGGCCTGTAATGAGAAAGGGTCCGTTTGGGTCAGGCATATTGTATACAGAAGTGGAAGAGAGAGCACCACTAAATTCTACAATCCCTATGCATTGCATACACACAGAAATTACTGTTACAGTGTACTTATGGAGCCCAATCAGGGAAATGCATAGTTTCTGGCGAGGGAGAGCACTGGCAAATAGTCTTCGCTACATAAGGTTGCTTAAAGTGGTGTCACCTGAGCTAGAATTTATGGTCAGCGACTAAGTCTAAGGACAATGAGTGGGATGCGGATTTTGCAACTGTGAAATACTTTCCTACACTATAGAATCGAATATTCAATTTGAACTAATATTGCGAAAATTTTGATCTTGGATAGCTTAGAATGAAAATCTTTCTGCTTCTTGCAGTGGAAAACAATTGATTTTCTAAAATATTCTCTGTCATACACAACTTGGAAACAGGTCACGTCGACCAAATCATATGGAAGAACTGACAGCGACGTATATCAGAAGGCAGTACGAACCCTTGGCTTTTCGTTTCGCAGTATTCCACAGCCATTTCTAGGCGCAAGTAACCGAAGAAAGGCAGCGTGTTTATGTTATCAGGTTACGTCTTCATCAGTTACTTTAGTATTAACGTTATTTACGAGTAACTGCTGATGTTTGATATTAGCACGAAAAGGGTTCTGTAGACAGGGAAAGAACCCGTTCTTTGGCAACTACTTCTACTATGACCAAAAGGCCTTAAACGATCTTCAAGCAGCGATATGAAGGAAACGATAGTAACAATGACGGTAATAATCGAATTATCCGGTAACCTCACGGGTCACAGAGGATTTTCTCGAACTAAGAAATTTCTTTAATTAGTGAAAATTTCAAAATGGCTTCACATCGAGGCTATGATGACTAGAAGAGTCATGATATCCTACTGACATGAGAATAGCATAATCTGCACGTCAGAGGCTTGCTTCTACTTAACCATTTAATAGACTCGCATTTTTTCCACCGTGACTAATTTTGTAAGCCAAGCACATCATCCGTTACAGCACACTCCTGGGACTGGGAAATGTGGCCACAATGGTCTGGTGGAACGAACTATCACAGGTGCAATGCGTGGGTTCAGGCATTTACTTTTAAGAGGCACAAACCTCAGGAGAAAGATGGTATAATCCAGAATCCGCATTAAACATCACGTTCTTTCATTCCCAACTGGGCCGAGCCGGTTTACGTTGGGAAATGACATAGCTGGAGGTCATGGTAAACAGAAATACTGTCACCAGTAAACTTACTTACATTGGAAAATTTTGTTTTATTTGATGAACCGATAGCCATTTGAAGGGTTGTGTGTGTGGAATCTTATGGGACTTGACTGCTAAGGTCATAAGTCCCTAAGCTTTCACACTACTTAACCTAAATTATCCTAATTACGAACACACACACCCATGCCCGAGGGAGGACTCGAACCTCCGCCGGGACCAGCCGCACAGTCCATGACTGCAGCGCCTGAGACCGCTCGGCTAATCCCGCGCGACGCCATTTAAAGGAACGGGGCTCTTATTTTACTTGTACTTGATTGAACTAGAGACGTTGAAAAATTTAGTGCTGGACTGTGACTCGAATTCGTATCTCCTATTTCGAGGATCTGAATCTCCCGGAACAGTATAGTTCAATAAATTCGTTCCTTTTTCCAAGACTGCAAACCTCTCTAGGTCTCCTCCAAAGGTGTGTTGGTCCGAATCCTGATCCAGTACAAAAATATTCATAACTTCATTTCATGCCCTATCACGTGCACACCGGCCTACTAGTGAAAATTAACGTGCATTTTTAATGTCTGTTCATGTGTTGCCAACAATTTCTGGTCAAACACGAACGCATCTTACTGTTGCTGAGTTAGCAATTGATACAAAAGCTATATTCGTGGACGATAAAGAAGAACGATAGGAGTGCGGTTCGATTGTCGCTCAGGCACAAAAATGTGTATCCTTACTTTAGATTCAAACACCTAGCAGCTGGTAAGAAAAACCGATACATAACGCTTGATTTTGCATACTTAACAATCCGATTACGTGTCGGGTTCATATCTCCGTCACAGAACTTCATGCGCTTCATCTTTAAATGCATACACATTTTGTTACTTCAGAATGGAGGTATATTAGACATCTTTCGTGGTTAGTTAACAGGGATGAAAGGTTCTTGATATTAGTCCCGGTTTATTACAAAAACTGTCTTTTATTTTTAAGATTAGATTTGGTTACTGACATTGGCGAAAATTTCGGTAATTCATGACACTTCACGGCTAGTTAGCAAAATGATATGATTAGATTAGATCAATACTTGTTCCATAGATCTTGAATACGACATTTCGTAATGATGTGGAACGTGTCATTTTAATGAAAGGTTTACCTACATTCCGGTATTCAATTTCTTTACTACAATTACACACACACACACACACACACACACACACACACACACACACACACACACACTATTTATTTGTTTGGAGTGCTCGACTATCGGCGAGGCTCGAAAACGTCCATGAATGAGTTTCATAGTTTTGAGTGCAGTTACGAGAGATATATAAAAACGACTATGAGAGTTACTGATTTGTATTTTACTAATTCGTGCCGACAGAGGCAAGCTTGTGCACAGATACTCAGTTTTATTAAAACAGACTTTCGTCGTAAGGTGATCGTGGGTAGTTTTATTTCATTTCTTGTAACACAGCGCACAATTTTCGTAAGGTTTCCTTTAGTGTTGTTAAAACATCCTAAACATGAGAGAGAAATTAATCATCACCGATATATGCGAATTCTCTGATGTTATCCATAACAGTATGACAATGCACTTGCAGTTTATTGATTAAATGCATGTAGAAAACTTGTACTGAGTGAAAGCTGTCAAACAAGGTTTGAAGACGAACAAAATGCCACTGCCAGACGACAGATAATGTAGAAAATACTTTTCTGACTATTTTGGCACGATGCGCTCTCCCCATACATAATACAAAAGCTTCGAGATGCATCTGCCGCCTGGCTGTTATTAAACCTGGAAAGAACAAAATGTCACAGAAGTTAGCCCTTTTTCCACATGCGCATATTTTGGGATGAGAAGTGAAGGGCATTATGTTCAAAGTTCCTATAAATTGATAACTTCAGCAGACAGCAGAATTGCATTTTAAAAAAATTTAGCAGCGAATGTAATATAACCGGCGACGTCTTATCTACGGTGCGCGACGCTTACTGTTACGCTACTAGCTGTCATGTAACTACAGCGGCTCCTGAGTCAACAATAGTTCCACCAGAAATCCCGCATTCCACAGTGCTGTGAGATAATGCATATTCTTCTGAGAGACAACCAGTTACAGCTTTTCTTTTGCACTGCACGACGTTTTCAACAAACAGATAGCGCAACAGAGTACCTCAAATGGAAAGGAACACTTCCTATTTAAATTTATGCATCCTACACTGTCGGCAGTTCTGTGTAGGTGGCATTTACGTCATTTTATTTCGGTGACTACAAAATGGAGTCGCATGTATGCACTGGGTAGCCGAGGCAGCTAGTTCATAGCGCCTCCGTCAACGTAGTAAATGAATGTACTGATAATGCTGCAAACCCCTACAGGGAGCCCGTGTGTCACAATTCTCGACGAGTGTGCCGCAACAGTGTTATGACAGAATAATGAGTCTCAGAGAAGTGGACTTGGTGGTCTGTTGGATGGCTGATAAGTTCGTATCATCATGGTCTGGGTTTGATTCCAACTTCTGCTGATAATTTTTAATAGGGAGAGCCAGATTCTAATCTTTTTGGGCTACGCCAAGTGAAGAAAGTATAATGGCATCGTGGTCTGAAATTCATATTGAACGTTATATTTCTTCTGTACCAAGTAGACGTCAGGTTCATCCACAATAAAGTCAGGAGTGGCGACATGTAGAAACTATCACCAGTAACCTTTCTCATACTAGTTATTTATTTTTAGTGACGAAACAAACGCTATGTAGTGTCACGGGACATTTATTCCATCTTTTATTTGAGCTTCGGTGTGTCGATAAAATTTGTTATGAACTGGGAATGCATCTCAGACTGCCCTTAACGCGGAATTTCACCCCTTCGTGACAATACATCTCGACTACTGTTTGTTGTTTGTTCAAAACTGAAGATTCCTCAGCATCTCCACATATTGCGTGTGTATGGGTTCAAATTCTGGCCCGGCACTAAAGTTCTCATTATGTGTTATCAAGCTGAAACATGTTGTTGTTGTTGTTGTTGTTGTTGTTTTTGTGGTCTTCAGTCCTGAGACTGGTTTGATGCAGCTCTCCATGCTACTCTATCCTGTGCAAGCTTCTTCATCCCCCGGTACTTACTGCAACCTACATTATTCTGAATCTGCTTAGTGTATTCACCTCTTGATCTCCCTCTATGATTTTTACCCTCCACACTGCCCTTCAATGCTAAATTTGTGATCCTTTGATGCCTCAGAACATGTCCTACCAACCGGTCCCTTCTTCTTGTCAAGTTGTGCCACAAACTCCTCTTCTCCCCAATTCTATTCAATACCTCCTCATTAGTTATGTGATCTACCCATCTGATGTTCAGCAATCTTCTGTAGCACCACATTTCGAAAGCTTCTATTCCCTTCTTGCCCAAACTATTTATCGTCCATGTTTCACTTCCATACATGGCTACAATCCACACAAATACCTTAAGAAACGACTTCCTGACACTTAAATCTACACTAGATGTTAACAAATTTCTCATCTTCAGAAACGCTTTTCTTGCCATTGCCAGTCTACACTTTATATCCTCTCTACCTCCACCATCATCAGTTATTCTGCTCCCCAAATAGCAAAACTCATTTACTACTTTAGGTGTTTCATTTCCTAATCTAATTCCTTATGCATCACCCAACTTAATTCGACTACATTCCATTATCCTCGTTTTGCTTTTGTTGATGTGCGTCTTATATCCTCCTTTCAAGACACTGTCCCTTCCATTCAACTGCTCTTCCAACTCCTTTGCTGTCTCTGACAGAATTACAATGTCATCGGCTAACCTCAAAGTTTTTATTTCTTCTCCATGGATTTTAATACCTACTCCGAACTTTTCTTTTGTTTCCATTACTGCTTGCTCAATATACAGATTGAACAGCATCGGGGAGAGGCTACAACCCTGTCCCACTCCCTTCCCAACCACTGCTTCCCTTTCATGTCCATCGACTCTTATAACTGCCATCTGGTTTCTGTACAAATTGTAGATAGCCTTTCGCTCCCTGTATTTTACCCCTGCCACCTTCAGAATTTGAAAGAGAGTATTCCAGTCAACATTGTCAAATGCTTTATCTAAGTCTACAAATGCTAGAAACGTAGGTTTGCCTTTCCTTCATCTTTCTTCTAAGATAAGTCGTAACGTCAGTATTGCCTCACGTGTTCCAATATTTCTACGGAATCCAAACTGATCTTCCCCATGGTCAGCTTCTACTAGTTATTCCATTCGTCTGTTAAGAATTCGCGTTAGTATTTTGCAGTTGCGGCTTATTAAACGGATTGTTCGGTAATTTTCACATCTGTCAACACCTTTATTTGAGATTGGAATTAGTATATTCTTCTTGAAGTCTGAGGGTATTTTGCCTGTCTCATACATCTTGCTTACCAGATGGTAGAGTTTTTTCAGGAATTGATGTCCCAAGGCTGTCAGTAGTTCTAATGGAATGTTTTATACTCCCGGGGCCTTGTTTCAACTCAGGTCTTTCAGTGCTCTGTCAAACTCTTCACGCAGTATCGTATCTCCCATTTCATCTTCATCTACATCCTCTTCCATTTCCAGAATATTGTCCTCAGGTACGTCGCCCTTGTATAGACCCTCTATATAATCTTTCCACCTTTCTGCTTTCCCTTCTTTGCTTAGAACTGGGTTTCCATCTGAGGTCTTGATATTCATACAAGTGGTTCTCTTTTCTCCAAAGGTTTCTTTAATTTTCCTGTAGGCAGCATCTATCTTACCCCTAGTGAGATAAGCCTCTACATCCTTACATTTGTCCTCTAGCCATCCCTGCTTAGCTATTTTGCACTTCCTGTCGATATCATTTTTGAGACGTTTGTATTCCTTTTTGTCTGCTTCACATACTGCGTTTTTGTATTTTCTCCTTTCATCAATTAAATTCAATATTTCTTTTCTTACCCAAGAATTTCTACTAGCCCTCGTCTTTTTACCTACTTGATCCTCTGCTGCCTTCACCACTTCATCCCTCAGAGTTACCCATTATTCTTCTACTGTATTTCTTTCCCTCATTCCTGTCAATTGTTCCCATATGCTCTCCCTGAAACCCTCTACAGCCTCTGGTTTAGTCAGTTTATCCAGGTCCATCTCCTTAAATTCCCACCTTTTTGTAGTTTTTTCAGTTTTAATCTACAGTTCATAACCAATAGATTGTGGTCAGAGTCCACATCTGCCCCTGGAAATGTCTTACAATTTAATACCTGGCTCCTAAATCTCTGTCTTAACATTATATAATCTATCTGATACCTTCTAGTATTTCCAGGATTCTTCCACGCGTAGAACCTCCTTTTACGATTCTTGAACCAAGTGTTAGATATGATTAAGTTATGCTCTGTGCCAAATTCTATCAGACGGCTTCGTCTTTCATTTCTTTCCCCCAATCCATATTCACCTACTATGTTTTTTTCCCTCCCTTTTCCTACTCTCGAATTCCAGTCACCCATGACTTAAATTTTCGTCTCCCTTCACTACCTGAATAATTTCTTTTATCTCATCATACATTCATCAATTTTTTCATCATCTGCAGAGCTAGTTGGCATATAAACTTGTACTATTGTAGTAGGTGTGGGCTTCGGGTCTATCTTGGCCACAATAATACGTTCACTATGCTGTTTGTACTAGCTCACCCGCACTCCTATTTTTTATTCATTATTAAACCTGCTCCTGCATTACCCCTATTTGATTTTGTATTTATAACCCTGTATTCACCTGACCAGAAGTCTTGTTCCTCCTGCCACCGAATTTCACTAATTCCCACTATATCTAACTTTGACCTATCCATTTCCTTTTACGTTTTCTAACCTACCTGCCCGATTAAGGGACCTGACGTTCCACGCTCCGATCCGTAGAACGCCAGTTTTTTCTCCTGATAAAAACGTCCTCTTGAGTAGTCCACGCCCAGAGATCCGAATGGGAGACAATATTACCTCGGAATATTTTACTCAATAGGACACCATCATCATTTAATCATACAGTAAAGCTGCATGCCCTCGGGAAAAATGACGGCTGTTGTTTCCCCTTGCTTTCAGCCGTTCACAGTACCAGCACAGCAAGGCTGTTTTGGTTAGTGTTACAAGGCCAGATCAGTCAATCATCGAGACTGTTACCCCTGCAACTACTGAAAAGGCTGCTGCCCCTCTTCAGGAACCACGCGGTTGTCTGGCCTCTCAACAGATAGCCTTCCGTTGTGGTTGCACCTACGATACAGCCGTCTGTATCGCTGAGGCACGCATGCCTCCCCACCAACGGCGAGGTCGGTAGATAATAGTTTGGATTTTTAATGCATTTTCATTCGTTGTCAACACTAACGATATCTGACGATTTTGACTCCCAGTGAGACACAGAACTATTTGAGAGATCACTGTAAGTTCAAGGATGTTATTCCGAGCTGCTGGTGGTAGCTTCGGTAGCCGACGTCTCTTGGTGTGTAGTCAACAACGATATTTGTGGGGTTCGATTTCCAGTTAACACTGAACTATTCGTCATGTTATTTCTAGTTCAAAAATGCTCACACGCCGCTGTTGGTGTAGCAAACCCATATTTAACGTTCGTTTTCTCTAGAATATAACAGCGATAGGTGCCGGGTTGGAGCCGTGGGAAGGAAAAAATTATTCTCTCGTCTCGTCATTTCAGTTAAAACGTCTAGCTACTGCCGAAAAAATCCGATATGTCACAGTTGATTGTGCTTCGATATCAATCCTATTAGGTTCTGGGTTCGAATCCATGTCCAACACAAAGATTTACCTCACGGCATTTCAAGTAAGTTACTGGTGTAGAAGCAATATTTAATATCTCTCGTAGTTCGTTAACAGGGACAATAGATGTTGGGTAGGAATTCGCGTCCGTTAGAAATGATTACGTTATGTAATTTAAAGTTGATATTTGCTAACTGATACTGTCTAAAATCAGGGTATATCAGTCTCTGTATGCCTAGTCAGGAATGACTGTTAGTATCCGTCAGTCACGAAATCTTAGTCTGCATGACCTGGGTTTGAATCAATGTGCAGAACGAGGCGGTTCGTCGTGTCATTTGAAGTTTGTACATATTCTCAACTAGGTGCTCGTGAATAACTTAAATTTTTAATGTCATTTTGTGTTGAATAACAAGTACGGTATGTTACTTTCAAGAGGAAATCATGAATACGACGAACTTACTACGTGCATTGCCTATCTGACGTAATAATAAGTGGTAACATTTCAGGTATGTCATTTATTGCAATAATTGTGAGCTTACAAGTCTTAAGGACAGTCTTACCTGTGATAAGATGTTCCCTGATATTTCTAGTATCGTGGTATTACTTGACATCTTGAGTTATTGGGATACAGAGCAGAGTTTTCTAGTGGTGACTTGTTGGAACCATTTTCAATTGTCAAACGACTGTACCATGGAGCGATTAGTGGACCTGCTAGACAGCTGCGTTATTTGGGTTGCATGCGAATCAGGCGAAATGCAATTCAGGTCGTTCAGATACTTTTGAGCACGACTGTACATGCAAACATGTATCATTGTACAACACATAGTCCAGGAGATATGACGTCACAAAAATTGAGATGCGTGAAAAACTTTCACATCATGGATGACATTTTAATTTATTTCTTCTTAGCTACTGACTATTTGGAACAAATACACTGATGGTAAAAAAAGTTGCAATGCCAAGAACGAGTTGAGCGACATAAATGAAAGTTGCTAGGCGTGTTCTACATTTGAAAGATAGTTATTTAAATTTTGTCCCAGTCGCATAGGAATGTCGCTAGTAGAGCCACTATGAGGATGAAAACTGGGTTTGCTTTAAATACACGCTGTAAGGGTCGTGAGCGTTATTTACCTATGACACTGGACGTGGTGAGTTGATGTTAGTCAAGAATGCATTTAAGGCGACAAAGACACCATTATCAGCATCTCATTGATTTTGAACGAGGTAGTGTAATAGGACTACAAGAAGGTGGATGTTTCTTTTGCGATACTGCAGAAAGGTTTGGCAGGAATATAACCACTGTACACGATTGCTGGTAGCGGTCGTCACGAGAGTGCACGGTGGCGAGATGACCGTGCTCCGGAGGTCCACGTCGCATAGCCGAGAGGGAAGACCACCGTGTACGCTGTGTGGCTCTGGCACATTGTACTGCATCAGCAGCAGCAATCTGGGCAGCAGTTGGCAGCATAGTGACACAGCGAACTGTTGCAAATTGGTTACTTCAAGGGAAGCTCCTGTCCGTCGCCCCCTGACGAACACCGACAAGGTAATGAACGCACGCGATGCCGCATAACAGCGCAAAAATCTGAAACGCGATGATTTTTCTGTTATATAGATATGGAGAAGCCACATCAGCCACTGTAATTTACGACAAGTTAGATACGTAATTAAAGATAATTGAGGGTCACTGTAGACCATTTTGATAGTTTTCTCTCTTGTGAAACTTAATTTAAACCTACATTATAGATGTGATATGGCATAGGTCATCCTTCGATCCATTGTAGAACTTGGAAACCCACTCAGGGAATATTCGTTCTCATTTTTGTTGAACGCGGTTGGTTTTTATCATCCTGTAATAAAACATTTCCTTTTATCAATAGTGCAATTTATAAACAATGTTTTGTGAGTAAAATAAAATTTCCAATGGTAAATTTAACTGCTTTTTCGACGTTATTTTACCAGCTAACTAAAAATAGGAAAGCCTTGAACCCCTTCCACTAAATTTAGTTAGTATTAAGATTCTTTTACAGGGAGTGCAGTGGAGCTGACGCTGAAATCATTAAGTATTTGGTTATATCATCGCTAGTCTCACTGAACTCTTCTGAATTCTACATGTCATATGTGGTCTGACGTCTCCTTAACAGCAACAGGTCCCAGGTTCAGACTAGTCAATTCCCTAAAAAACACGCACAGAGCGTCGTTGCGCGAAAGTGGTAGGGAGACACGATATAGAACAAACAGACACCACGCAGAATGTTACAAGATTTATGGACTTGTGTTACACGGTGGAGAGTTGTAGCACTCGCCATGACAAGTCAGTGTTGTACTGCACTATATAGAGACAGCAGCTAGTCGGCTAGGATAGCAGAATACGTGCGGAGCGTACATTTCTTTTTTCTTTCAGGAAAAAAGCTATGCGATAGTTTGTGGTCTTCTGTTGAATGCTCTTTCGCCGACCGCGTAGGGCTAAATCAGACCGCGTACAAAATACTGACACTTCGACTATCAAAATTTTAACGGGAAGTTTTATCGGAGCATTCGTAACAAACTACCTGAATTTAGCGCTCTACAAAAAAGTTGTTGCGTTCAAATTACACTCGGGACCGAAAGCTGGATGAAACCCAAAACAGAAAGCAGTGAAATACTTAGCGAGGCGTGGAATGTATATCGAAAAGTCAGGTTAGACACCATAGGTGAGGGACTGTTAACGGCAGCGGACAAAAGTATTGTGCCTATAGAGGTCTTACTGCGAAATTTATCTGGATGTGTGTAACCGGAGCAGGTGAACTCAACATAATAATCGTATGTTTTTACTGGCCACGCGATTCCGCCGTAACAGTAGTAGAATCATTCAAAGGAAGTGCACTCAACAGCGCGGAAATGCGACTTTAACTTATAGAATATAGCCTGGGACCTCTGCAGATTAATTGCAGGTGGTATGGACAGGCAGTTTTGGAAAGTGGTTCTGAGCACATTTTACGAAAATTTTCTTGAGCAGCTAGTTCGACAACCCACACCGCCGGCTCTAGGCGCTACAGTCTGGAACCGCGCGACTGCAACGGTCGCAGGTTAGAATCCTGCCTCGGGAATGTATGTGTGTGATGTTCTTAGGTTAGTTAGGTTTAAGTAGTTCTCAGTTCTAGGGGACTGATTACCTCAGAAGTGAAGTCCTATAGTGCTCAGAGCCATTTGAACCCACCCACACCCAATGGAAATATTCTGTACCTTCTAGCTACAAAGAAGTGTCAGTAGAGAGACAGGTATCAGTGATCATGATATCATAGCGACGATGATTTTCAAAGTTAACAGATCTATCAAGAATATTGGGAGAATTTTTATGCTAGAAAGAGCAGATTAGCAGTTGTTAGCATCCTACTAAGACAGTGAATGGACATCATTTAGTTCCGATATGACGGACGTAGAGGAATTGTGGCCAGATTTAACCTGACTGTAAATCGTGCCCTGGAGACGTATGTGCCGAGGCTGAAATGACCCTCTGTGATTTAATAACAAAATCAGGAAAACGCAGAGGAAGCAGATATTGTTTCATTTCCGGTCCAAAAAACAAAGACGTGGCAACAGGCAACAGTTAATAGAAAATCTGGCGTGTATAAAAAGACTGTTGCGTGAAGCATACAACGTCCCCCGTCATACCTTACCGAAAGATATTAGCGAGAAGCCGAGAAAATTCTGTCCGAAGTTAAATTAGTATGTGGGTCTAAGGATTCTATGCAGCCACTCGTCGAAACAAAATGGTGTGGTAACAGAAGACAGAAAAAAGAAAGCTGAAGTTTTAAATATCACTGTTAAATCTTCATTCACGAAGGAGGATCCTACAGTCATACCATCGTTTAACCGTTGCGAAAGATATAGAAATAATCCCTGGTGTTGAGAAGCAACTGATACAATTGAAAACAGGAAAGTCGCCAAGTTCGGATTGATTCCCAATTCCAATCTATACTAATTACTTTTCGTCATTGGACCCTGACTTAGCTTGCATTTATCGTCAATCTCAAATCCAGCGCGAAGTTCCAAGCGACGGAAAAAGGCCACAGGTGACTTTCGGATATAAGAATGGTAAACGAACGGACCAGAAAAATTACAAACCAATATCCCTAACATCTGTCCACTGCAGAATTATTAAGCATGTTCTAAGATCAAACATAGTAAAGTTTCTTGAGACAAAAGCTTCCGTCCTCAAATCAGCAACGGTTTAGAAAGCATAGGTCGTGCGAAACTCAGCTTTATACATAAACGACCTGACGGATACGGTGGGCAGCAATCTGCGACTGTTTGCTGATGATTCTGTCGTATACCTGTACCGGTAAGTATAGAGGAAAACATAATGACTTAGACACAACATCTATTTAGTGTGTGCTCTGAATGTAGAAAACTGGAAGTTGATGTGGATGATTTAGCAGAACACTGCACTACTTATCAAATACAGTGTTAGTGATTTTCTGCTTGACACAGTAACATCGATTAAATATTAGGCGCAACGTTGCAAAGCGTAAGGTCGGTAGGAGGGAGAGCGAATGGTCGTCTTCGGATTATTGAGAGAATGTTTGGGATTCCCGCCACGTCGGATTAAAGGAAGATCTCGAAGCAGTTCAGTGGCGTGTTGTAAATTTGTTACCGGTTGGTTGGATCGACACGCGACCATTACGGAGATGTTTCGTTGACTCAAATGGGTATCCCTGGATGGAAGACGTCATTCTTTTCGCTAAACACTATTGAGAAAATTTGGAGATGAGGAATTTGTGGCTCACTACGGTACAATTGTACTGCCGCGAACGTACATTTCCCGTAAGGACCACAAAGACAATATAAAAGAAATTACGGCTCGTGCAGAGGTGTATAGACAGTAACCTTTCCCTCTCTCTCTCCATTTGTGAGTGGTACAGGAGAGGGAATAACAGTAGTGAAAGGTACCTTCCGCCGTGTTTACCGTACAATGGCTTGCGGAGAAAGTATGTAGATGTAGATATTGTTTGGCAAATGCTGCTTCAATGAAAGTGGAGTAGCAAGGCTCCATTTCACGACAGTGTTAAGCTGCAAATAAAACTCAATTTAAGGTAGATATTCTCGAGTCTTCTTATTCCGTTTTCCGGCTCAGCAGTCTCGCGGTGGCCTAGAGCAATAACAGTTCAACACTCACTGCCTGCATCTTCAGGCTGCGATGAGGATGGTGTCGTGGCGGAACATAGCCGGCTGGTGATGCGTGGGCGCCGTGTGACAGAGCAGGATCCGATTCCACGACGGTCCGCTACGAGCAACGGGCAGGCAGGCAGCTGTCCAGATGGTCAGATATGCGCGTCCATAAGGCGCGCGCACCTGATGCTTCCCTGTACTAGAGATGGGGGATCCGCTCCTGAACTGATTCGTAGAGTTGAATCTTTCAAAGGAGTGAACAATCAGTGATTCAGAAAAAAAGAACGGTAGCTCCAAACGTTTCCCACAGCAGAGAGAGAGAGAGAGAGAGAGAGAGAGAGAGAGAGAGAGAGAGCATATCAGCGGGGCCTCGGCTGGTCAGAGCACACTGCACGCCACACAACACAGCCAGCGCCGGCCTCTGCCCTGCTTCTGCCTTGGCTGCCTACATTGTGCAGTGCCCCTTTGGATTTTGTGTTTCACATATGCCGTGCTGTCTCTGTGCTTCCTCTGCCGCGTGCAGTGTCTGGCGCAGCTTAACTTAGCATCACACTCCGTCGGCGATCGTTTCAGTCGCACGTCCTGCCCTCTGGGCAGTTGATGCGAGCAACAGCACAGAGAGCCACCTAGCGGAGAACATCAGAACTACTTGCAACAACCTGTTCGCAAGAGAACGGACGATTTGTCTCGGAACTCGCCCGCTCAACGCTCATCCCACCGTTCTCGACTCTAGCCAGAGCGTTGAGCAAAGCAACTCAGGTGTCACTCTGGTCTCTGCGGTCTTAGCTCACGCAGTAATACAGGTCGCGGCTCGACCTGCTTGACTCAGCGCCTCTGCATCGGAGTTCGTCTCTGCTGGATACTGTTCTTTGTAGTAATATCGCTATGTATATTACATTATTATGTTATGTATACATCATTTGTTTTTATTTTATTTTTATTTGTTTAAACTGATCAGATTAGGTTCCTGACTACTCCTCTTACTATAGGATTTTTATTATGGACACTCGAATTTACGCTTTAATTACGAGCGAACCGATAAATGTATCGCAAAATGTGATACACCAATATTTTACTTGTTTTATTCTGCGTAAGGCTATGTGCAGCACTTTAGTCTTACAGTCAAATTTATATATATATTTTTTCTTATTCTGGTACGGATTTTGCGATTTTAGGCGTCTTCGGAAGGAAACGTTCACTTTAAAAATATATGGCTTGTGATGTATTTGTACGAGGTTAATGAAATTTTAATACATTATAGCCAAATATATTGTTAATGTAAATCTCATGTTACAACATTTTCCGATCACCCAAAAAACTACGATAGTGCAAAATAAATCAATAATCAAAAACTTTTTCATATCGTGGAAATTTCAATAAACAATACTAAATTCTTACTCATTATCTGTGTTACTTCAAAATAGGATCAAATAAGATCAAAATACAGGTACAGTACTGGAATAAATCAAGTTTAAAGGGCAATGTGCCTTCCACTTATTTTCTATTGTGAATGAGTGGTGAGTCATAAAAAAAAACTAGTTCATTTCAGGGAGTGAACAGTTCTGATCCGATCTCTGAAAAGAACAGTTTTGCCCATCTCTACCCTGTACACAGTGTCGCACCCGGCCGATGTGAGCGGATAGCAACGCGTTGCCCTGCAGGCGGCGCCCAGCCATGCGGAAACCAGAAACTGTTTACAGCCTGCCAACGCTGACACCGTCGCGCATGACGTAGTGAAATCGGACATATGACAGCATGTATCGCCAGGACTGTCCAGCCAGCTCTGTCCAGCAACATAGAACAGCGCATTTCCTCTACATTCATATTACGCAAACCACTCTGAAGTGTACTGTGAAGTTGCTCACACTGATAATAAATTTAAATGTTAGGAAGTCATTGCAGACCGAATTTATCGTTAGTGCTGGCTTGTACGAGAGTCAAACGTGGCGATAAGCCATTCAGATAATGAAAAACAAAAGCGTATTGAATAAAATCCTCCGCAGCTGTTCTAAATCCTTTATTAAAGCCACGGCGGTTTCTTATTTTAAATTACATCATTAGGTGCAAATCCGAGTAAAAAACAAGAAAGATCCTGTGGGCAGCGTTACGCAAAGACCATATCACGGTGATAAGTATCCCAAGACTTATGGTAGTCAAGCCTATTTTACAGACCGAGCCCAACCCTTTCTTTAAAATTCGGGATGTTGCACATAAACCGATAGTCATGGGTTAAAAATTCGGCGTGAAACTCGAACCTATTAACAAATGGGACGAGAGAGTACGTTATAAATAGCACCGAAAAGGAATGGAGGAGGGGCAAAGAAGCAGTATAGAATAAACGGTACATCAGCCGAAGCCGCGCCGTAACGGAATGCTGCAACTGCCATACATGAACTAGCAGGTTATGAAAATAGCCCCGAGAGACGCGGCGCATGTGCGGAAGCGTAAATATCATCCGATGAACATTAAGGAAACAGTTGGGAATCGAGCGTACAAAAATAAACATATTAATAACTCACAGACATAGGCATAAAAGCCTAGAACCTGTTGTGGGCCATTTACAGACATAACGTTTCGAATTTAAAATCTTAAAATTTCTTACAATATTTAAAAAACTAAAAAAAAGAAATTTGAACGATTCTTAAAAATGTTCATAGTCGAGAATCGTCCTAGCAAAGGCACCAAGGAAGAGGAGGTAAGAGGGCAGCGAAAATGAATCACACCATTCATTTAAGTAAGCAAAGCTAGCCAAAATGGCTTTATGCCTTAATTATGCATTGGTTCGAAGATTATCTTAATGCACGGTATATCTCCTACAGGTCGATTATATTAACAACGTTACCCTTGCGTCCCGTATGCAAGATTTTAAAACGACATGTAATACCAGAAGCTGAGTGACACGTTCTGGATAAATGTGAACGCAAGGCACAACTGGAATCCGCACCAGAAATGTGTTCCTAACTTTCAACGACCTTCCAGTTTGGCCCATATATTTCGTCTGAAAATCGCCACTTGTGATGTTGTAAACACCTGACGACTTCTGGGGTTCTCGTTTCATCCTTTACCTGTGTTTAAACCTCAGCGTGTTATTCCCAGGTCTGAAATGTGCGGGGACAATATCTTTTGTAGCCAACTGTATACCCACTCTATTTGAAACCGTTCCATAATACTGAATACAATGATAAGAAAAGACCCTAGGGCCATTCTCTTCCACGCTAAGTAATGAAGATGAAATATCCTGTTGATCCTGGGCCAGAGAAGTCCTACGGCTATTTCCTTTTTCTAGAAGGCTCTTGTCATCGGGACAAAATATACATGGTATCGATCAGAACGTGCTATGAAATGGATGGCCCTACATTCGCTTTCATGTGCTAGTTTACGTAATGAGGCGTTATGTAATCTATAAACAGCATTGACCGGAAAGCTGAAGCTGTGAAGAACCAAATTAGCGGTTACTGGTTGCTATAAATGTAATTCTCTAAAGAATTTCCCTAACGCAGTGTCCAGAAATGGAATGTTACCAATTTTGGACATGTCAGTCACTATTTTAGGTAATCGTTTTGAGAAACGACATTTATAAGAAAAGAGCAACCACGGATTTGGCTATTCACAGCTTTTTCTCCTACCCTCTGGAGTATAAAAAGGCAGGTTTCCGGTCAGTGCTTCATGGATTACGTAACGCCCCATTACATAAAGTAGCTTATGAACGCTAATATCGGGCCATCCAGTTCGTAGCAGGTTCTAATGCCTACCACGCTGATTTTGCCCCGAGTATTAACAAGAGCCTCTTAAAAAAGGAAAAGGGAGGTACTGAAAAGCCAAATATATCCCCATGAAATGTAACATTATCATTCAGTTTGATTACGACGGGTGAGTTAGTGTCTTAGGAAATTTTCTGCTGCTACATGATTACAGGCGCAGCATTGAACGTAATGATATTAATAAGTGTAATACTTGGACTATAATGACAGTGATATGAAATTGAACACAAGCACAGTTTGAGATTAAATGTGCACATTATTTATTTAAATATCGTACTGTGGATGTTGTATTTCAAAAAAACCACCAGACTCTTTCTTTACCTTCTTTGCAAGTGTACTGTATTTCCCAAAAAAATGTTTTCTGATGTGCAATAAGTTCTGCTCGTACCTCTTTCAAACCAATGGGCACCTCACATTACTCTGTTTTTCACATGCACATTTAACCTGTTTCTCTTTAGGCCTGTCAATAAATCAGTTATAGTACGAGAGGGTGGAGATTCTTCCGAACAGCACGTTACAAGGCATCCCAGATATGCTCAATCATGTTCATGTCTGGGGTGTTTGGTGGCCAGCGGAAGTGTTTAAACGCAGAAGAGTGTTCCTGAAACCATTCTGCATCAATCTGGACGTGTGGGGTGCCGCATTGTCCTGTTGAAACTGCCCAAGTCCGTCGGAATACACAATGGACATGAATGGATGCAGGTGATCAGACAGGATCCTAACGTAGGTGTCACCTGTCAGACGTATACAGGGTGTTATAAAAAGGTACGGTCAAACATTCAGGAAACATTCCTCACACACAAAGAAAGAAAATATGTTATGTGCACATGTGTCCAGAAACGCTTACTTTCCATGTTAGAGCTCATTTTATTACTTCTCTTCAAATCACATTAATCATGAAATGGAAACACACAGCAACAGAACGTACCAGCGTGGCTTCAAACACTGTTACAGGAAATGTGCAGAATGTCCGCCGTTAGCGAGGAGACATGCGTCCACCCTCCGTCTCATGGAATCCCTGATGCGCTGATGCAGCCCTAGAGAATGGCGTATTTTATCACAACCGTCCACAATACGAGCACGAAGAGTCTCTACATTTGGTACCGGGATTGCGTAGACAAGAGCTTTCAAATGCCCCCATAAATGAAAGTCGAGAGGGTTGAGGTCAGGAGAGCGTGGAGGCCATGGAATTGTGGGGTTGTTTTGGTTTTAGGGCGCAAAACTGCTATGGTCATTAGCGCCCGGTCCGTGACTGAGGAAACAGTAAAAAACCGAAAATGGAAACCAGCAGCAATGGGAACGAAAGTCATAAAATTGGAGAAACTAAAAGCAGAAGGAAGGCTTAAAAATCCACTACAGAAAGGGGTTGGTTGTCCCCAAAAAAGCTTCAAATGACTGACGTCATTTCACTGGCACTAATAAACTCGAGAACGCGATCGGCCGAGCGCGTGTCATCTGCTAAAATGGAAGATATATCAGGCGACAGCTGTTGACGGGCACGTAACGGAGTAAAATAGGGGCACTCAATTAAAAGGTGTCTTACCGTCCACAGCTGAGAGCAGTGGGGACAGATTGGGGGAGGATCGCCGCTTAAAAGATGTCGATGGCCAAAAAGACAGTGCCCTATCTGGAGTCTAGTTAAAATTACCTCCTCCCGACGACGCGTTCGGGAGGAAGAGGTCCAAGCACAAGGAAGAGCTTTCACGTCCCGCAATTTATTATGGGTAAGTGTCGACCAATGCGTGTGCCATAAATGAACAACACGACGACATAAAACGCTCTGTGGATCGGCGAAGGGAATCGATTGAATAGCTGGCCGAAGAAGAGAGACTGCAGCCTTGGCCACTATATCGGCCGCCTCATTGCCACAGATACTAACGTGTCCTGGGAGCCAGAGGAATGCCACCGAGACGCCCCCCAGGTGGAGCAAGCTCAGACAGTCCTGAATCCGATGGACCAGAGGGTGCACAGGATAAAGAGCTTGGAGACTGATGAGAGAGCTGAGAGAATCTGAGAGAATCTGAGCAGATAACGTACTGTATCCGCTGATGGCGGCGGATGTAGTGGACAGCCTGGAGAACAGCATAAAGCTCCGCAGCATAAACCGAACACTGGTCGGGAAGCCGAAAGTGATTTGGGGTGTCACCAACAATATAGGCACTCCCTACACCTAACGATGTTTTCGAGCCGTCGGTGTAAATAAATGTGGCGTCCGTCATTTGTGCACATAGAGCAGCAAATGCCCGACGATAAACAAGTGAAGGGGTACCATCCTTGGGAAATCGACAAAGGTCACGGAGCAGGCAGATCTGGGGACGGAGCCAAGGCGGTGCTGTACCCCAAGTTGTCAAGAAGGTTTTAGGAAAGCGAAAGGAAAGAGAATGGAGCAGTTGACGGAAGCGGACTCCCGGTGGTAGTAGGGAGGAGGGGCGGCCTGCATACCCTACATCAAAGGAGGCGTCCGAAAAAAGGTCATGGGCTGGATTAGCAGGCATGGAAGACAGATGGCTAGCATAACGACTCAGAAGGACTGCTCGGCGATTGGACAGCGGAGGTTCAGCAGTCTCAGCAGAAAGGCTTTCCACAGGGCTGGTGTAAAAAGCTCCAGACACTAAACGTAATCCACGGTGGTGGATAGAGTCGAGACGCCGAAGAATAGACGGCCGAGCAGAGGAGTAGACTATGCTTCCATAGTCCAATTTCGAGCGCACTAAGGCGCGATAGAGGCGGAGAAGGACCACTCGGTCCGCTCCCCAGGAGGTACCATTCAGGACACGGAGGGTGTTGAGCGATCGCAGACAGCGAGCCGAAAGATAGGAAACGTGGGAGGACCAGCACAGTTTTCTGTCAAACATAAGAATTTAGCGACATCTGAAAACGGAAGGTTGACAGGTCCTAGATGTAAGGAGGGTGGAAGAAACTCCTTATGTCGCCAAAAATGAACACTAACGGTGTTACTGGTATAAAAACGGAAGCCGGTTTCGATGCTCCAAGAGTAGAGGTGATCGAGACATCCTTGAAGACGTCGTTCAAGAAGGCTGGTCCGTTGAGAGCTGTAGTAGATCGCAAAATCGTCCACAAAGAGGGAGCCCGAGACATCAGGAAGGAGACAATCCAAAATTGGATTTATGGCAATGGCAAACAGTGCAAACTCAGCACGGAGCCCTGGGGTACCCCGTTTTCTTGGGAGAAGGTACGGGAGAGAGTGGTGTTCACCCGCACCTTAAATGTGCGCTCTGTCATAAATTCGCGAAGAAAAAGGGGCAGCCGACCTCGAAAGCCCCAAGAGAACAGTTTGCGGAGGATGCCTGTCCTCCAACAGGTATCGTATGCTCTCTCCAGATCAAAAAATATTGCTACCGTTTGACGTCTCCGGAGAAAACTGTTCATGATATAAGTGGAGAGAGCAACATGATGGTCAACTGCAGAACGATGCTTTCGGAATCCGCATTGGGCAGGTGTTAAAAGACTACGGGATTCCAGCCACCAAGCTGAACGGTAGTTCACCATACGCTCCAAAACCTTACATACTCTACTCGTGAGAGAAATGGGGCTATAGCTAGAGGGGAGATGTTTGTCCTTTCCAGGTTTCGGAACAGGAACGACGATAGCTTCCCGCCATCGTCTGGGAAAAGTACTATCGGTCCAAATTCGATTATAAAGGCGAAGGAGGTAACGCAGACTATGGGTTGATAAATGCAGCAACATTTGGACGTGGATACCATCCGCTCCTGGGGCGGAGGAGCGAGAAGGAGCGAGAAGAAGAGAGTGCATGTTGTAGTTCCCGCATGGAGAAAACAATAATGTAGCTTTAGCGAATTTGAGAGGGGAAAGCAAGATGTCGCACTTCCGCTGCTCGTTTATTCGGGAGAAACGCTGGCGGGTAATTTGAAGAGCTCGAAATCTTAGCAAAGTGCTGACCCAGTGAGTTAGAAATTGCGACGGGGTCCACTAATGTATCATGCGCGACAGTGAGCCCAGAGACCGAGGAGAAACTAGGCGCGCCTGAGAACCATCGAAGCCGACTCCAAACGTCCGAGGAGGGAATGAAGGTGTTAAATGAGCTAATAAAGAATTTCCAGCTTGCCTTCTTGCTATCGCTGATGACACGACGGCATCGCGCACGGAACTGCTTATAGCGGATACAGTTGGCCAAAGTAGGATGGTGGCGGAAAACGAGAAGAGCACGTCGCCGCTCATGTATTGCGTCACGGCATGCCTTGTTCCACCAAGGAAGTGGGGGGCGCCGGGGCAATTCGGAGGTGCGTGGTATTGAACGTTCCGCAGCTGTAAGAATAACGTTGGTAATATGTGTGACCTTATCGTCGACGCTGGGAAAGTGACGGTCATCGAATGTCGCTAGAGACGAAAAAAGTGTCCAATCGGCTTGGGCAAACTTCCAGCGTCGCGGGCGCATGTATGGCAGTTGAGGCTGCAGTCTAAGGACACATGAAAGTGGTCAATCGAGTGTGTATCATCAAGGGCGAACCATTCGAAGCGCCGAGCTAGCGGAACAGTACCGACCGCAAGGTCCAAATGAGATAACTTTGTCATGAAGGCAGACAAAAATGTGGGGACCCCAGTGTTGAGGCAAACTAGATCCGCTTGGTGGAAGACGTCTAGCAATAGTGAGCCACGTGGACAAGGATGTGGAGATCCCCAAAGTGGGTGGTGGGCATTGAAGTCCCCAACCAGCAAATAGGGGGGTGGAAGCTGACCAAGAAGATGAAGGAGATCAGCTCGTGCCATTGGTGTGGACGACTGAATGCATACAGTACAAAGAGAGAACGTGTATCCAGAAAGGGAAAGACGGACAGCGAAAGCTTGGAAGAAAGTGTTTAAGTGGATTGGGTGATAATGGAGAGTATCATGGAGAAGAATCATGAGTCCTCCATGGGCTGGAGTGCCTTCAACAGAGGGGAGATCATATCGGACAGACTGAAAATGAGGGAGAACAAAGTGGTCATGGGGACGCAGCTTTGTTTCCTGAAGACAGAAGATGACCGGCGAGTAGGATCGTAAGAGAATCGACAATTCATCCCGATTGGCTCGAATGCCGTGGATATTCCAGTGGATAATGGACATAGGGTGAACAGAAAATGGAGGAATGTAACCAAAGTTGCTGTCAACTCAACGACTGCTCAGAGCTTGCGACCGACAGCATGGAATGGCATTCAGCCGAAGGCAGAAGATCCTGATCCATAGGTAGTTCAGGAGCAGCGATCGGCCGGTTGATCGGCCGCCAGCAGTGCGCCTCGGCAACACAGAAGACGGCCGAGGGCGATTTCCGCCAGGTGGTGCTGTAGATGGGACACGCCTTGGCGGAGAAGGAGATGAACTGGGTTTCTTTGTAGCCTTCTTGGAAATATGATGTTTAGAAGAAGGAGGAACCGATGGTTGTGAAGTTGGGGTACGTAAAAAATCTTCACAAGTATGCTCTTTTTTCGAATTCTTGGTGTCTGACTTTTGGGCTCGAGATTTAGCAGAACCCGATGAAGGGTGAGCCATAGAGTGGGGAGGCGAAAGTGGTGAGGTTGAATGGGCGATCTTTGCGCTGGCCGATCTGACGACCGTGGCACTAAAGGTGAGGTCGCAAGTCTGCGTGGCCACCTCCTTTGTTGGCCGAGGAGAAGCAAGGACAGTGCTGTATTTTCCTGTCTGAGGCAAGGTAGGCTGTCGACTGGCGAATAATTTTCGAGCAGCAAAGGTCGACACCTTTTCCTTCACTCTGATTTCCTGGATGAGCTTTTCGTCCTTAAAAACGGGGCAATCACGAGAGGAAGCAGCGTGGTCACCCATACAGTTGATGCAGCGAGGGGATGGAGGTGGACAAGCACCCTCATGGGCATCCTTTCCACACGTAACACAGTTGGCCGGATTGGAACAGTACTGGCTGGTGTGATTGAACCGCTGACACCGATAGCATCGCGTAGGGTTTGGGACGTAATGGCGAACGGAAATTATCTCATAGCCTGCTTTGATTTTCGATGGGAGTTGAACTTTGTCAAATGTCAAGAAGACAGTGCGGGTTGGAATGATGTTCGTGTCAATCCTTTTCATAACTCTATTAACAGCCGTTACGCCCTGGTCAGACAGGTAGAGCTGAATTTCTTCGTCAGACAATCCATCGAGGGAGCGTGTATAAACGACTCCACGCGAGGAATTTAAAGTGCGGTGCACTTCAACCCGGACAGGGAAGGTGTGGAGCAGTGAAGTACACAGCAATTTATGTGCCTGGAGGGCACTGACTGTTTCTAACAACAAGGTGCCATTCCGTAATCTGGAACAAGACTTTACAGGACCTGCAATTGCGTCGACACCTTTCTGAATAATGAAAGGGTTGACTGTGGAGAAGTCGTGACCTTCGTCAGACCGAGAAACAACAAGAAACTGTGGTAACGATGGAAGAACTGTCTGTGGCTGAGACTCAGTGAACTTACGCTTGTGAGCAGACATAGTGGAAGGTGAGGAAACCATTGCGGAAGAATCCCCCATGATTACCGTCGTCTCCGATGGCGCGCTCCTCCCTTGTGGGGGCCCTCTCTGAGGGCACTCCTGCCTTAGGTGATTGTTCACACCTCAGGTCACACCTCCCGACAAACGGATGGAGGGACCAATCGGCACTTTCGGAAGGTATCAGCTCGGGTAATCACCCCTCCCTGGGCCTGGCCGTTACCAGGGGGTACGTACGTGTTCTACCTGTCTACCCGGGGCCGGGAATTACGCGTTACCCCGTCACCGGCTATGCACAAAAATGCGTGGCTCGGCCTTCAGACGTGCACAGCGAAGAAGAAAGACTAAGGGAAAAACAAAGAAAGAGAAAGGAAAGAGGAGAGGTCTCAAACGCCGCAGCAGAGAAAAGGGTAAGGAGAAGAGGTAAGGAAAAGAGAAGGACAAAGGAAGTATGAAGACAGACAAGCAGAGAAGGCGAAGAATGCGGTACATTGACGAGCGTCCGTCTCTGGACATAGGCACAAACCATACTCCCAGACGGGGAGAAAGGGAAGGAAAGAGCCGGAGATGAGGGGAGGAGGGGCGAAGATGGTGGAGAGGGAAGGATGCGGAAAAGGAAGGTACGCAGCCCGGAAAGGAAGGAGGGCCACATTAGCTCGGGGTCCCGTGCTCGCTGCGCACGTATCCACAAAAGAGTTGTGGACCCCCTGGGGGGGCCATGGAAATGGTCCGCCTCTACCAATCCATCGGTCACCGAATCTGTTGTTGAGAAGCATACGAACACTTCGACTGAAATGGGAAGGAGCTCCATCGTGCATGAACCACATGTTGTGTCGTACTTGTAAAGGCACATGTTCTAGCAGCACAGGTAGAGTATCCCGTATGAATTCATGATAACGTGGAAGAACATGGGGCCCAATCAAGACATCACCGACAATGCCTGCCCAAACGTTCACAGAGAATCTGTGTTGATGACGTGATTGCACAATTGCGTGACGATTCTCGTCAGCCCACACATGTTGATTGTGAAAATTTACAATTTGATCACGTTGGAATGAAGCCTCATCCATAAAGAGAACATTTGCACTGAAATGTGGATTGACACATTGTTGGATGAACCATTCGCAGAAGTGTACCCGAGGAGGCCAATCAGCTGCTGATAGTGCCTGCCTGCACACGCTGTACATGGTACAGAAAAACTGGTTCTCCCGTAGCACTCTCTATACAGTGACGTGGTCAACGTTACTTTGTACAGCAGCAACTTCTCTGACGCCGACATTATGGTTATCGTCAACTGCACGAAGAATTGCCTCGTCCATTGCAGGTGTCCTCGTCTTTCTAGGTCTTTCCCAGTCGCGAGTCATAGGCTGGAATGTTCTGTGCTCCCTAAGACGCCGATCAATTGCCTCGAACGTCTTCCTGTCGGGACACCTTTGTTCTGGAAATGTGTCTCGATACAAACGTACCCCGCCACTGCTATTACCCCGTGCTAATCCATACATCAAATGGGCATCTGCCAACTCCACATTTGTAAACATTGCACTAACTGCAAAACCACGTTCGTGATGAACACTAACCTGTTGATGCTATGTACTGATGTGCTTGATGCTAGTACTGTAATGCAATGAGTCGCATGTCAACACAAGCACCGAAGTCAACATTACCTTCCTTCAATTGGGCCAACTGGCAGTGAATCGAGGAAGTACAGTACATACTGACGAAATTAAAATGAGCTCTAACATGGAAATTAAGCATTTCCGGACACATGTCCACATAATATCTTTTCTTTATTTGTATGTGACGAACGTTTCCTGAAAGTTTGGCCGTACCTTTTTGTAACACCCTGTATTGACGTATCAGGGGTCCCATAGCACTCCAACTGCACACGCCCCACACAATTACAGAGTCTGCACCAGCCTGAACAGTCCCCTGCTGATACGCAGTGTTCATGGATTCGTGAAGCTGTGTACACCTCCATCCGCTCGATACAATTGGAAACGAGACTCGTCCGACCAGGCAACATGTTTCCAGTCGACAGGACCAGGCGAAGCGTAAAGCTTTGTGTCGTGCAGTCATCAAGAGTACACGAAAGCCCATATCGATGATGTTTCATTGAATGGTTCGCACGCTGACAGTTGTTGATGGTCCAGCATTGAAATCTGCAGCAGTTTGCGTAAGCGTTGCACTTCTGTCACGTTGAACGATTCTCTTCAGTCGTCGTTGATTCCATTCATGTAGGATCTTTTTCCGGCCGCAGCGATATCGGAAATTCGATGTTTCACGGGATTCCTGAAATTCACGGTGCACGTCATCGCTGCCTCGGAGAGGCTGTGTCCCATCGCTCGTGCGCCGACTATACCACCACGTTCAGGCTCACTTAAGTCATGTTAACCTGCCAATGTAGCAGCAGTAGCCGATCTAACAACTGCGCCATACACTTGTTTTATATAGGCGTTGCCGCCCGCAGCGCCATACTCTGCCTGTTTACATATCTCTGTATTTGAATACGCATGCCTGTACAAGTTTCTTTGGCGCTTCAGTGTATTAGCGCAATTGGCCACTTCTTCAAATTAGTTACAGAACATACGAAAAACCGAAGGGCGAGAGATCATTGCAGCTACTCAAGCTTTAGGCGTGTACTGGGACACAGCAATCGACAGCTTACACATTAACACAGATGATGTGACAGAAAATTTATCTGATAGACCTACTACAAAAAGCAAAGTAAAACAGACTACAACTAAATTTTACGGCTAGGGTTATTCTGTCAAGTATGAATCATGGCAAAACTATTATTCCAAGACACATGGTGTAGGGGAACTGATTGGAATAATTGCTGTCCAACAATCTGGCAACACGATGGAATACTTGCGTGTCCATTGTACCTCTATCTCTCTGTATCCCGCAACGGATATTAACTACTAAAGATCACGCTGTTCTAATTCAAGTATTTTGTGAAGCTTCGGAACGACAATACAGGGCAGTTCCGTTCATCCACAATGTTCTACACGACAACACAATCATTCACTGAGACTGTAGCAAGAACAGACTTTTACCTGCCAAAAGGATAATGCTGCCACGTCTGAAACGTCTAGGCGAATCTGTGGGAGGACTATTACTAAGCTGCAGGGTACGACATTACTCAGGCAACTTTGTGGACGGGAGCGACAATGACCTTGGGCTCGATACGCAGTTACGCGAATCGATGGAAGACTTTCATCTGCAATAGAGTGACAGATATTCATAAACACACGTCTCCTAGTCAGTGGAGACATTGTTCTGGACCTGACAACGCAGCGGATCACCTAAAGCGGGGCCTTATTGGTAATCAAATCCAATCTTTACATGTTTGGTGGAAGGGACCACCATGGCTTACACGCCCAGAAGAAGTTGGCCATCTGGTACTCCAAACATGAGTCATGATCTCCCGCAAGAAAGGAAAAATGTAGAAAACCTCTTGGCATCATAAACATTTCCTAATTCACTTCCTGTTGAAGAATAAATCGCACGATGGGTTGGATTCTTCGTTTCACACATAACATTCGTCACAAAGTAAAACTTGCTGAAGAGTTCACAACAACAGAGCTTACAAGTGCAAGCACTTACTGGATTAAAACAGCCTAACACCAATGTTTCACGTGGGAATTTCGTGCACTCCAGAACGGTGAACCGACCCCCCAAGAATCTAAAATTGGACGCTTTCATCTGTTCATTGATGATGGACTCATCCGTCTGGGAACAACGACATCCGATACTCAGAGTGGTTACATCACTTTACGGACACCTCACATTTAACAAACACGTTGATCATCATCTTGGTGTCAGAATTGTGTTATCAAACCTTTGGAGTGAATTTTGGATACTTCAAGGATCTCACACCATTAAAGGGGTCCTGTATACGTGCTTACCATGCAAGATCATGAAGAATCCAAGAGGACAAAAAATTGAGGCACCTCCACCTGCAGATCGAATGAGACCATCTAAGCTCTTTACTGTCGCTAGTATAGACTTTTCAGGGCCTCTCCACATCAAGATATGCATGACCAATGAAACGGCCTGTACGACTCTCTTCGGTAACGCAGCAACATGTGCAATACTTTTGTAACTTTGCTCTAATATGAACATCGACACATTTTTGATGGTTTCACAGAGATTTGCTGTGGTGTCACCGCCAGACACCACACTTGCTAGGTGGTAGCTTTAAATAGGCCGCGGTCCATTAGTACATGTCGGACCGGCGTGTCGCCACTGTGTGATCGCAGACCGAGCGCCACCACAAGGCAGGTCTCGAGATACGGAATAGCACTCGCCCAGTTGTACGGACGACGTAGCTAGCGACTACACTGACGAAGCCTCGCTCCTTTGCCGAGCAGATAGTTAGAATAGCCTTCAGCTAAGTCCATGGCTACGACCTAGCAAGGCGCCATTAGCCTTACATAGCAATTGATAATTATCGTCTAAAGCATGTCTCAACAAGAACGATGTATACAACAAGGATGGATTAAAGTTAGGTATTCCAAAAGCAACGTACTTTTCTTTATAGCATTCATTGAGCGACCTGTTTCAGACGTCACGATATTCTGCGTGAGCTTATAGCGTGCATATCGGCCCCCTCAAAATAACACTGTGTCGGCACTTCTGTCGACACATCATTTGCTAGTAGACATCCACTGCCGCACAGTACCTACACCGACAATGCGAAGACCTTTTACTCTACAAACAAAGAATTGTTGGATCTATGAAACTCACTGACCGCCTTCTTCGCCAAGAACGGATCACTTGGAAATTCATTGTCTCACAAGCGTGTTGTTGGGGAAGATGGTGGGAGAGGATGAAGGTCGCGGTCAAGCGAAGCTTACAGAGGGTGTTGGGACGATCAAGATTAACTGCAGAAAAAATCTGACCACTCTGGCCATCACTGAAGCCGCAGCAAACTCGAGGCCAATCTCTCTGGGTGACGACAGAGAACTTCTGACGCCAGCACCATTTCTGGTTGGTGATGGCTTGTTAAAACTGCCCACTGGACCAGAACCTACTGTCATCCACAATCTGACCAAAGGAGCTTAGGTGATTCCACGAAGTTAGAAGCACATTGCTAGATCTGTTGCCTTCTGACCAGGTGATCTCGCGTTGGTTCAAAAGGACGGACGCCCGAGACACATGTGGAGGAAAGGGAAAATAGAAAGCTGTGTATAGCGGAAAGGACAGAAGACTGTACGTCTGGTTCAGTAGGTCATCCCACCCTGAATGTTGACGAGGGTGGGTGGGATGCTGGAAATTGAGCTGTTTAACTCATTTATATCTCTAATTTGCAACGCTCACTTTTGCAAACATGACTTGTTGTAAACTCTTTTGTTGTAAATGTTCTGTGAATTGTAACTAAAGAATGTGTCAGAATGAAACTCGCTGCTTACAACTGTCCTTTCACGACAAAGGTGAAGGGTGGACACACCCCATATTGTCCACTAATAATACTTTCGTCCTAGCCTCTTCACTGCCCATCCTTTAGGCATTATCCACGACTCTCTTATTCCTCCCTTGTAGATTCTTCAACAGGAATCCATTTGACATTTTGATTGGACACTTACTTAATTCTGAACATGATTCTAGATCCCTCCTTCCGCCTCTCACCCAGCTTCACCTTCCCCGCCACCGTGCTCCTTCCCTCTCCACCTATACACACACACACATACAAACACACACACACACACACACACACACACACACAAACACACACACACACACACACACACACACACACACACACACAAACACACACACACACACACACACACACACACACACACACACACACACACACACAAACACAAGCACACAAACACAAACACACACAAACACATACACTGGTATTTTTATGAAATACACTCCTGGAAATTGAAATAAGAACACCGTGAATTCATTGTCCCAGAAAGGGGAAACTTTATTGACACATTCCTGGGGTCAGATACATCACATGATCACACTGACAGAACCACAGGCACATAGACACAGGCAACAGAGCATGCACAATGTCGGCACTAGTACAATGAATATCCACCTTTCGCAGCAATGCAGGCTGCTATTCTCCCATGGAGACGATCGTAGAGATGCTGGATGTAGTCCTGTGGAACGGCTTGCCATGCCATTTCCACCTGGCGCCTCAGTTGGACCAGCGTTCGTGCTGGACGTGCAGACCGCGTGAGACGACGCTTCATCCAGTCCCAAACATGCTCAATGGGGGACAGATCCGGAGATCTTGCTGGCCAGGGTAGTTGACTTACACCTTCTAGAGCACGTTGGGTGGCACGGGATACATGCGGACGTGCATTGTCCTGTTGGAACAGCAAGTTCCCTTGCCGGTCTAGGAATGGTAGAACGACGGGTTCGATGACGGTTTGGATGTACCGTGCACTATTCAGTGACCCCTCGACGATCACCAGTGGTGTACGGCCAGTGTAGGAGATCGCTCCCCACACCATGATGCCGGGTGTTGGCCCTGTGTGCCTCGGTCGTATGCAGTCCTGATTGTGGCGCTCACCTGCACGGCGCCAAACACGCATACGACCATCATTGGCACCAAGGCAGAAGCGACTCTCATCGCTGAAGACGACACGTCTCCATTCGTCCCTCCATTCACGCCTCTCGCGACACCACTGGAGGCGGGCTGCACGATGTTGGGGCGTGAGCGGAAGACGGCCTAACGGTGTGCGGGACCGTAGCCCAGCTTCATGGAGACGGTTGCGAATGGTCCTCGCCGATACCCCAGGAGCAACAGTGTCCCTAATTTGCTGGGAAGTGGCGGTGCGGTCCCCTACGGCACTGCGTAGGATCCTACGGTCTTGGCGTGCATCCGTGCGTCGCTGCGGTCCGGTCCCAGGTCGACGGGCACGTGCACCTTCCGCCGACCACTGGCGACAACATCGATGTACTGTGGAGACCTCACGCCCCACGTGTTGAGCAATTCGGCGGTACGTCCACCCGGCCTCCCGCATGCCCACTATACGCCCTCGCTCAAAGTCCGTCAACTGCACATACGGTTCACGTCCACGCTGTCGCGGCATGCTACCAGTGTTAAAGACTGCGATGGTGCTCCGTATGCCACGGCAAACTGGCTGACACTGACGGCGGCGGTGCACAAATGCTGCGCAGCTAGCGCCATTCGACGGCCAACACCGCGGTTCCTGGTGTGTCCGCTGTGCCGTGCGTGTGATCATTGCTTGTACAGCCCTCTCGCAGTGTCCGGAGCAAGTATGGTGGGTCTGACACACCGGTGTCAATGTGTTCTTTTTTCCATTTCCAGGAGTGTAGTTGTGAATCATCTTCTAGTATACTGATTAGTTTATCAAAATAGTATCAGTTTACCACTCTTTTGACGAAGACGTCAACAAAACTGATTTGACACGTAATTTTTGAGAGATTGTGGGTTCCAGCTTCCCTTCCTTCTGCTGTCCATTTAATTTTTAAATAACCTAGGCTGTTAGATTCTTCCGTCATACTGGCCCTGGTCACCCTGTCTTTTTTATGTTTCTCTCTTATTCCAAGGCCAATTATAACGCATGACCTTACGTTCTCTGCTTCTTCTATAAAAGTATCTCCAAACTTATAGCTTACAGGGTTTGAGAATTTAGAAATTATTCTTCTAGCATTCTGTTTGTTTATTTCGAATTTCATCTTACACCTTATCAACTGTAATCAATTATGTTATGTAGCCTAAACTCAGTCTTGCATTTAGTGAGAACCAATTAGTAACTAGGAAAATTTTTAGCGTATCCTGTTTCACACAGTCATGGAATATAAATTTAGCTAAAAGCATGTGAACGATTATGAACAACAATAATTGTGTCTTGCATTCGGTATTTAACACTAACTGCGATTCTTAATTTATGAAAATTTTCTCATTATCGATGTATTCAGCAGTGAGTCCCATAAGTAACAAACAATTTGTTTTACTCGAATAGAGAATATTCATTACATGAAGTGTTTGCTGTTTGCATTTCTTAAGGGAATGTAATGACAGAAATAGTTTTTACTTAAAACAAGAATTTACTGCATGAAACGTTTCCTGTTTGCATTTCTTCAAGAAGAGAGTTATATTTAAAAGAAACGACGTTATTTTTCCTTATACTGTCCTAGTGTTGCTGCTGAGAGTCAACAAAACTCCACGCGCTGTGTATCTGGTGAGCAGCGCGTTACCTTACGAATGAAAAAGATTAATTTTGCAATTTTACAGCTCATTTTGCATGGATTACTTCTAAGAACAAACAAGAGGAAGAAGGCGAACATAATTTAGATCTGAAAGTTTTCGCACCGTGAACTGAAATTTTTCCAAAACGTCATACTTCTAAATAGAAATTTCAGCACCAGCAAGCAATTATGAACCTGTATGTTGTCTGTTTAGAAAATTACAATAACGAGTCAGATGCCCTTGGCTTATCTTTCTTGGGTGCACGTAGTCTCTTCTAAAATTACTTTTATCTTATACTGTGTTTTCACTATTCGGCCATTCGTCCATGCGGAGAGTACATCTTTTGATACACTCATCATAAATTTATTCACTATCTTATACGCTTGATTATTTAGAGGCATAATCTTACATTCATTATTGAAATAAATCTGCAGTCATTTCCGTGAATGCTTTCTGTCAGACTGAAGGATTCACTCAGTGATGTGAATTTTGAAATACAAACTTATGTTCAAGTAGGGACTCCTGTCTAGGACATCCACGAAGCAAGCCAGTGCAGTTCTTAAACGTTAAGTTATTCATTATATGAAGGAGAGCATTCCCCCCCGCCGGCGCTGCCGCCCGCTCAATAGCTGTCCGCACCGGCCGTAACCATGGAGACACCCACGTGCTCCATCCACGCTCAACCCTCCGGCCGAGGCCAGGTGATGTGCCACCTATCAGCCATACTGGAAGTATTGATTGTTGTAAATCCCTATGACATTCACTCACTATTCCCAGCAACTCTCCTACGATTTGAGGGCTGTGTTCAGTTACAGCATGTGTTGAAAATGGTTTCCATGTTCCTCAAGGCATACGTGTGCACGCCGTTCTGTCTCACAGGTTCACGTTGTCCAGAGTGCATCCGAACAGTTTCAAATGCAGCATGAATACGCTGCTCCAGTGTCTCCACATCTGCAACGGGCTCTTCATACGCGATATTTCTGAGATGGTCCCATAACAAGAAATCGCAAGGGGTTGAGAGCCGATGAAAGAGGAGGCCATGTGACTGGAACCCCTCATCCGATCCATCGACCAGGGAAGACAAGATTAAGATGCGTCCGGACGCTAATGGCGAAGTTGACTGGAGAACCATTATGTAGCACCCACATAACCCTTCAAATGATTAGTGGTACTTCCTCCAGCAGGGGAGGCAAAGTCACACGCAAGAAACGCCCATAGTTCCAGCCTGTTAGGCGACCTGGAAGGATGACTGGTCCCAAAATACTGTCGCCAATTATCCCGGCACACACGTTCCGGCTGCTCCGATGCTGATGATTCGCTGTCACCATACCATGGGGGTTTGGCATAGTATGCCACAAATGCCTGTTACGAAAGTCGAAGATACCACTCCGCGTAAATGTGGCCTCTGTGAATAGGATGGATGTCACAAATCCCGAAATCATGGTTGCTGTCGATGAAACCAGTGACAAAACTGCTTCAGATGTGGTAAGTCTGTCGCTAGTAAGCCCTGAACACGCTGTAAGCGAAAATGTAGTAACTGTCATGGAGGAAGTAACATGCTGTCGTCTGGCTTATCATGTACTGGCGGGGCAACTGCCTGGCACTGACTCGGCAGTCGCATTCCTTGGTGTTAATTACATTTTCCTCCAAGTTGCTGTCCGAACATTTCGGGTACGTCCTTCATGGTTTCCTTCTTCCTGAAACGAACCTGTCTCAGAAAAACGGCGAAACAAACTTGCAAATATTGAATGCTGTTGTTGTTGACAGCGGGGTAAGTCTTCTGATACAATCTCGCTGCTCACTGCCCATTGCCATTTGCCAGTCCGCAAGTAAATACCATCTCTGCAAGTTCTCGATTCGAATGCGGAACCATTGTATACAAAGCTGTATCACATCAGCAAAAGAAGTAAATCGGACACAACATTATCAGTTACCATGCTATGAAAGAGCGCTAGGGCATGGCGTACACTATGTGAACATAAGTATCCGGACACCTAACTTCCGTTTTTCATATTAGGTACATTGTACTGCCATCTACTTGCAGGTTTCAGCGACCTCAGTAGTCATTAGATGTCGTGGGAGACCAGATTAGGGTACTCCGCAGATCTCACGGACTTCGAACGTGGGTACTTGTCATGTCACTTGTGTCATACGTCTGTTCGCGAGATTTCCACGCTCCTAAACATCTCTAGGTCCACTGTTTCCGATGTGATAGTGAAGTGGAAACGTCAGGGGGACACTTACAGCACAAAAGAGTACAGCCTGACCTTGTCTGTTGAGTGACAGAGACCGCCGACAGCTGAAGAGGGTCGTAATGTGTAATATGCAGACATCTATCAGACCTTCACACAGGAATTCCAAACCGCATCAGGATCCACTGCAAGTTCTATGACAATTACGCAGGAGGTGAGAAAACTTAGATATCATGGTAGAGCAGCTGCTCATAAGCCACACATCACGCCAGTAAATGCCAAACGACGCCTCGCTTGGTGTAAGGAGCGTAAACATTGGACGTCTGAACAGTGGAAAAACGTTGTGTGGAGTGACGAATCATGGTACATAATGTGGCTGTCCGATGGCTGGGTGTGGGTATGGTGAATTCCCGGTGAACGTCATCGACAGCGTGTGTAGTACCAAAAATAAAATTCGGAGGCGGTGGTGTTACGGTGTGGTCGTGTTTTTCGTGGAGGGGGCTTGAACTCCTTGTTGTTTTGCGTGTCACTATCACAGCACAGGTCTACATTGATGTTTCGAGCACCTTCTTGCTTCCCACTGTTGAAGAGCAATTCGGGGATGGCGACTGCATCATTCAACATGATCAAGCACCTGTTAATAATGTACGGCCTGTGGCGGAGTGGTTACACGACAGTAACATCTCTGTAATGGACAGGCCTGCACCGAGTCCTGATCTAAATCCTACAGAACACCTTCGAAATGTTTTGAACGCCGACTTCGTGGCAGGCCTCACCGACCGACATCGATACCTGTCCGCAGTGCAGGACTCCGTGAAAAATGGGCTGCCATTCCCCACGAAACCTCCCAGCACCTGATTGAACGTATGCTTGCGAGAGTGGAAGCTGTCACCAAGACAGAGTAAGTAGGCCAAACCCATATTGAATTGCAGCATTACCGATGGCGGGCTCCACGAATTTGTAAGTCATTTTCAGTCAGGTGTCCGGATACTTTTGACTACATAGATTGTGAGGAACAGTGCCACCCTCCAGGAGGGAACCATGCATAATGAAACTGTGGCTGCATGGTACAGCGCGTATTAGACTTCAGTCTCTTTAACAATGTATGATGGAACAAAGGTCTTTAGCACGGAAACCATACATTTCCGGACATAAGTTCATTACAACTTTTTTGTTCCATATTCTCTGATCGATGTATTCCTAGATTTTGTACACCGTGGAAAAAATCACCATGTATATAGCACTTCAGAGCAGGGTGGGCGCATGGGCACGCGACCCTTTCTCTTATGCACTAAACCAGTGCCAGCCGGAGATTTCTTCAATTCTACTGTGATCTCCTTCTTGGCTTCCTGCCTCCTTTCGTGGATTCCGCCCGGTGGTGGTGCCGGGGATACCCTGGCCAGGCCTCATATGTTGGCCCACGACTCTTCTGCCCCCACGCCCCGTCTGCCAAGCAGGAGGATACCTGCAAGTCTTACCATGGTACCCCCTCCGCTCTTTCCTCTTCGTATACGGCGTCACACCTCTTAGTTAACTTTCAGTTTTTTCCACGTTTGCGGATGCTCATATGTTTATTGCTGCAGCGCCTTCTTAATAAAGACATATACAGGTTTTTTTATATTTTTGAAGAATGTTTAGAAGGATCTATGGACATCTTTCTAAATCTAATCAATAGACTGATTATTATTTATATTCAGTTAATAGTTTTAAATGTCATTTTTTAATTTCTAATACTTTGCCGCGTCATTTTCATCATCGTATTGACTTTCTCAGTTGGTCTTATTTTTCTTCCTGTCATTCTTTTCTCGTTTATAATCTCCTTAAAAAAGCCACTAATGCACGCTGTTGCAGTGGCGCTCGACTCTGAGATAAGCCTGTTCGTCTCCTGGTAGTGGATGAAATTTTCTCTGCAGTACCTGACAGGCTAGGGGAGAAGAGGTGGTGGCGTGAAGATCCTGATCACCAGTCCTCGATTAAACTCCAAAGCTCTTTCCAGCATCTCATGAAGTGAGGACATATGACATTGTGGATGGTGATCATCCGCTGGAAGGGGACGTAAAGCTTTGTGCCCGCCTTGGAGGCTATTTGAGAGCAAAAGGCTATTTGGAAGCTCGGGGTTCGGCTTCTGCTTCTCACATCATCACTCGTCTCCATCATATAGGTACACATACGGCACAACTGTCACGTATCCTCAAGGAAAGGGGCCAATGCAGAAGGGGGAAGTGTTCTGGTGTAATCACAAGCGCCGGAACGAAGATGAGGAATGCAACAGCGGAGAAGGCGGTGAGGAAACGTCGGCCAACGGTGAGCGGAATTGAATCGTCCCGCGCCAAGAGCGACATCTGGAAGAAGGGAATATAAACGCCGCTACTTGTAGCCTCGGCCGCTCAGATCGGCACCGGATCGCGGATGTTAATTATCAGTGACGTGTGTTAACTTGCCTGAACAGTCCACATATCAAGGACTCTAAATTATATTGCCTGTCGCCCATCGTTTGGGACTACTGCTTGTAAATCTCCAAAATTAAGTATTGTCAGTTGCTTTATAGAATTAAAACTACTAATGTTGTTTGTTTGAATTGTTGTATAGCTTTCCGAGAACGCTGCAACCCATAGGCACTCTATTAGCGACGAGTGGGCAAGACCCCACAGGAAGGACACACAGGCAGCTGAACCCACCCTGTAGGATATCCAAGCCGACAATGTCACACGACATTATACTTTCGCATATGGAAATACAGTGAGATAAACACCTCCGGACCAGCAAAAGCTTTCGTATAGATACTAGATGCTGAGTAGTCCCACATTTGATTTGACAGTCGGCAACTAAGGAAATATTAATGTGAGTGCGTCAGTACTGTTTCCTAGAGAAACATGTGAAGCATTTCGATTCTGTAGTTGACAAGATCTTAGTATCATGGACAAGGTAACACAGATTTGAATGTAATTCGGGGACAAAATTCGATTTTCTCACGTGTTATCTTGGAAAACAGTTGTCAGACATAGCTAAGGCCACAAAACGTATCAGAGCAAACGAGCAGAGGTAACGTAAACCTCAGTGAAGGATCTAGGCGGTTTAAATGGTTAAATATCAGTAGAAGGTAAAAATATTAATTACTTTTAGTCTAGATGAGGTTAGTTTCGAATGGTGTGTAGTTCGATACTGTGTTGATAGTCAAGTGACAAATATCTGCAAATACATCACATAATACCAGAAAAATTACCACGCTACAGATCGGCCAATCGAAGAACTGTGTACTATCTAATGGCAGTTAGTAACATGTTGTTTTCATAATGTTCTAGTTTCACTTTTCTGTTTCTGAGTCTTACTACGAGATAATATGTTTTGTGATCAACACGCTTGTGCCTAGTCAGTATAGTGCAACAGCGCTTTCGTTGGAAACAAAAGATGAGTTGTAAAGTGACATAACGCGATTACCGGTTTTATTGTATATGTCTACTCATTATTTCATGCTGTTTGTGTGGGTGTTGATCTCGATTCTCTTTTCCAAGCTCACATAAGCAGTATGAAACATCCGAGGACCTAGAAAATTTTACATGGTTACAAGGGTTGTAGAGGGTACTTGTAGATAAAATTTTGTCAAGGAACCCATATCCGGGAATTTGCCATTAGGATATACACTATCTGACAAAAAAGTGATCACACCCAGAAGACGTTGTCAGATATCATTGTAACTATCTCTACTTATACACCGTTAGTAGGTATACGAGGTCTCTTCAAAAAATTCCGGAACATTCTCAATTTAGTGGCAATGGTGAGTTGGAGCAAAATGCGGTTGGCATCCCTGCACACGCCTGTGTTTAATTTGTAACTGCTGGAAGTTTCATTGTTGTATGACTTACTTATTGTTCGGTGCTGTATTAGGTAGAACGTTGTGTCGCTCAGTTTGCGAATTTCGGGATGACAGACTTAGTAGTAGTAGTAGAAGGGTTTGGTGGGCGCACGACAGCAAGGTCTTCAGCGCCGACAGACTTAGAGGAGCAACGCGTCTGCATTAAATTTTACGTGCAACACTCAAGAAAACCTTTACAGAGACACACATCATGATGCAGGGTACCTACGCTGATGAGTGCTTAAGCCGTAATCGTTGTTACGAATGGATCACACGGTTTAAAAATGGCCGAAGGGAAGTTAAAGATGACCTTCATTCAGGATGTCCTTCGATGATCATGTCAGGAATTTCAACGAAATTGTGCGTGCCAATCGAAGAATGGCTGTCCGAGAGACTGCATAAGAATATAAAATTTCAGTTGGATCATGTCTTGAAATCCTGACACAGCATCTTGGAATGCATCGTGTCGCCGCCAAGTTCGACCCACGACTCACGAGTAAAGGCCGGAAAGACCTTTCAATGGACGAAGGTTTATAACGACGGACGAGATTTAAAAATAAAAAATAAAAACTGCAGACGGCGCTTCGCGCGATCCAGCAAAAGGCGTACCAAGACTGCTTGCGGGAGTGGAACGGCGTTGGAAGCGGAGTATCAATTGTGGGGAAGAGTATTTCGAAGTATACCGTACGCAATAAGCTAAAGGTAAGCGTAGAAAAATTTTGTGGGCATCGTTCCGCAATTTTCTGAACAGACCTAGTATAATTAAATGGAGTCGCAATTTTCTGTGACAGAACGGCCACCAGAGTGCGTCATTCTTCTTCATGTTTAGGATAGTTACCAGGGTTGGTAGGATATACGGAGTGATTCACGAAGATATGCAAATATTTTAATATGTTTTTCTAAAAGTAAAACTAAAGAATAAAGTTCATATAAACATAGGTCCGCAAATGCTTAGTTACGAGTTACGGCTAATAACAGATTTTGCCTGAAATTTAGCAACTTCGTTAATATGAAGCCAGCGCAAAACTGTACGAGGTTAAAGTAAAGGGCAGTTTCCATTAATTATGCTGTTATTAATCTAGTGAATCTAATAAAACATGTCAGACGTGTATCTACAATAGTTTTCCATAACATCCAGAGATTATGAGGATGAAGTCCCATATTCCGTAACAGAGCGTAGGGGACGATGCGGGAGACCCGCACCGCCGTACTAGGCAAGGACCTAGCGGAGGTGGTTTGCCATTGCCTTCCTCCGACAGTAATGGGAATGAATGATGATGATGGAGACGACAAAACAACACCAAGTCATCTCGAGGCAGGTGAAAATCCCTGGCCCCGCCGTGAAACGAACCCAAAACCCCATGCTCTGGAAGCGAGAACACTACCACGAGACCACAAGCTGCGGACGTCATCCAGAGAAGCAAAAAAAGTAATTTCGTAAAATTTTTAATTTATTAACTACTTGCCCCAATTTGTTTTTTAACTCCCAGAAAATTGCACAAGTTTTCAATAGAAGTGGCAGAGTATTTAATTTTGAAAAATGGTTGTAATAAAGTTAACTGAAACTGTATGAATGTGTCAGATAATCTGCTTTTATTGATACCCTAGCACACGTGATTTCATGTTAAACTGCAAAAAAAAAAAAAAAAAAAACAACAAAGCTCAGGGTTAAGATAGCTGTACAGTGTACATACAATTTCACAGTACATTCACAATAAACGTTCAAAAATGTCTCCACCGAGTTCAATGAATTTAGCTGCACGTGTATGAAAGGATTTTGTTGTTCGTTTCAGTTTCACAGTGTTGATCTTAACTTCGTCTATTGCATTCATAACCCTCCGAGTTGGAAAACGTACGCGATATTCGTTAACTGCAGCCGTAGCATTACCACCACATTTGACATAAATAAACACCATATCGGTCTATTCGTCTGTTGTAATTTTGAAAGGCATCACATATTCATAAATAATCTACAAACTACAACGGTTACTATGTGGTTTCCCTTAAATACACTGTTGTTGTTATGTTCTTTCATTGAACAATACCGAAAACTAATTCGTTTCAAGGTTAGGAAACGACTGAAACAACTCGTTAACGGTTGCCAACAATGACATAAACGTTACTACATTCTTCATGGAAAGCCGGCCGGTGTGGTCGAGCGGTTCTAGGCGCTTCAGTGAGGAACCGCGCGACCGCTACGGTCGCAGGTTCGAATCCTTCCTCGGGCATCGATGTGTGTGCTGTCCTTAGGTTAGTTAGGTTTTAAGTGGTTCCAGTTAGGCAGGAGGTGAGAAAACTTTGATTTCATGCTCGAGCGGCTGCTCATAAGCCTCACATCACGCCGGTAAATGCCAAACGACGCCTCGCTTGGTGTAAGGAGCGTAAACATTGGACGACTGAACAGTCGAAAAACGTTGTGTGGAGTGACGAATCATGGTACATAATGTGGCTATCCGATGGCTGGGTGTGGGTATGGCGAATGCCGGGTGAACGTCATCGCCAGCGAGTGTAGTACCAAAAGTAAAATTCGGAGGCGGTGGTGTTACGGTGTGGTATTGTTTTTCCTGGAGGGGGCTTGAACTCCTTGTTGTTTTGCGTGGCACTATCACAGCACAGGTCTACAGTGACGTTTTAAGCATCTCCTTGCTTCCCACTGTTGAAGAGCAATTCGGGGATGGCGATTGCATCTTTCAACACGATCGTGCTCCTGTTCATAATGCCTGTGGCGGAGTGGTTACACGACAATAACATCCCTGTAATGGACTGGCCGAAACAGTGTGCTCACCTCTATACTATAGAACACCTTTTCAATGTTTTGGAACGCCGACTTCGTGCCAAGCCTCACCGACCGACGTCGATACCTTTCCTCAGTGCAGCACTCCGTGAAGAATGGGCTGTCATTCCCCAAGAAACCTTCCAGCACCTGACTGAACGAATGCCTGCGAGAGTGGAAGCTGTAATCAAGGCTAAGAATGGGCCAACACCATACTGAATTCCAGCATTACCGATGAAGGGCTCCACGAACTTTTAAGCCATTTTCAGCCAGGTGTCCGTATACTTTTGATCACATAGTGTATAATTATCTTTGCTTCTCTGAATGTTCTGGAAAACTACTGAAGATACACTTCTGGGACATGTTTTATTAGATTCAGCAGACCAGTAACAACAAAATGAATCGAAATCGTGCTTTACTTTAATCTTGAACAGTTCTGCGATGGTTTCATATTAGCGAATTCGCTAAATTTCGGGCAAAATCTTTTATTTGCCGTAAAGCAGTAACCAAACATTTGCAGACCTATATTTATATGAACTACTTTACGTTTACTTGTAGAATAACGTATTAAAATATTTGCATATCTTCGTGAATCATCCTGTATAAGGGGCGTGAACAGTATATATAATTTTATTTCTGGTGGACTTTTAAATTATATGTAAAATTGTATCGAGCATACATTTGGCAAAGAATGAATTGATTTGATTCGAAGCGGTTCACGAGAATGTATGTAGCCACCCAAAATCCTGCTCGATGCCAACCACGAGGTACATACAACACTTCTCACAAAAATGCTATCAACATTTTGTTCGGCATGTGGATTTAGTGCACGTGATTGATTGTGTTTCGAAACTGAGCAGTGACCACGTGTTCTGCAGATCTCCCCAACCCTACAGGATTCGCCAGATTAAGGCGAACTGAAGGCCATAGGTTCGTTTATATAAATGTATCAAGAATGTTTTGTCCATCTATTAAATACAAAAGACTACTCTTATCACGCGAAATCTTAGCCAAAATGTATATTTCATCATTTGAAGCTATTTCCCTGCTCGTTTAATTTATCCCATTTCAATACATCTGAAAATAGAGTCACATTTGTTTCATTGATGATTGTGCTACTACAATACGTAGTTCTTGGCACAAGTGTAGCTAACGGGACGTAGTTTTCTCTGACTGCCCCAAAATAATTCATTGCGACCTTTGTAAACTTAATCTGTCAAGGGATTGTTCCCTAAAATTAAGATGGACTTAAACCTCTTTTCAAACAACGAGCAAAGTTATTCAGTGAACTTTACGTTACGTTACAAAATTACTATGAAGGACACGGAGATGCCGCGTACTCGTCTAAGAGAGCTTCATCAGCAGCTGTCAGAATTTGAAAGTGGCCTGGTTGTATGTATCCGTTTCGCTGGCTGGTCCAACAGTACAGAATCCAGATTTGTGGGGCATTCGGGTGCGACAGTGACCCAATATTGGACCACACGAGAACGTGAGGGCAAGCATCTTCGTCGTCAAGATTCCAGCCGACGAAGTCTGACTGCCACGAGGGAGAATTTCCAAACTGTGCATTAAGAACGTCGTAGCCCCGGCACATCCGCATGTCATTCGAGATCAGGTTATGGATTCCCTGCAATATTCTGTGTCATCGTGCATCACTGGTCAGAGAATGGAAGCAGCTGGACTAGGGGATCCCTGTTGTCTTTAACACCGCAACACAAACGACTACGCTTTATTGGTACCGTGACCGGGAAGCAAGGACTACTGATGAATGGTGTCGCATGTCTTCAACCACGAATCGCGGTTCTACACCGCCCCGTATGAGAGTCATCGGCGAATACTGTGCCGACGTGGAAAGAGTTACCATTCTTCTAATGTTTTGGAGAAGAACATCTGTGTTACTTAAGACGTTATGGTGTAGGGGCGCTTCGGGTAGGACTTCAGGTCATGGCGAGTAGCAATTGAGGGCGGCGTATTTAGGCAGGTGGAACGTGCGCAGCTACACAGGGGGACAAAATACTGGAGCGGTAAAACTTTGCCCTGGAAAAAAATTTAAGTGTAGTTTTAGTGTTCATTGGCCAACGGCCTTGCCGCAGTGGTAACACCGCTGTCAGGTTGGGCTAGCACTTGGATGGGTGACCATCCGGTCTGCCGAGTGCTGTTGGTGAGAGGGGTGCACTCAGCTCTTGTGAGGCAAACTGATTAGCTACTTGGTTGAGAAGTAGCGGCTCCGAAAACTGACATACGGCCGGGATAGCGGTGTGCTGACCACATGCACCTCCATATCCGCAGTGACGCCAGTGGGTTGAGAATGACACGGCGGCCAGTCGGTACCGTTGGGCCTTCCAAGGCCATTTAGGACGGCAATTAGTTCAGTTTTTTAGTGTTCATTGCGTCAGAATCCAGCCATTCAATAATTTATTAGCAAATTGTTGACAAATATTTGTCTCTTTCATTAAATTCGTATTTTACTACTAGACCACATCTATAACATATCCCACGTACGAGTGCGTTAAGGCTGCTACGGCATCGTCCCTGTCAAACAGGAGGCGCCCGCGCTACACCGCCCTTGCCTGCACCTAGTAGGTTGTGATTTTCTATAAAGTTCACGGCGGGCAAGTGTGCCATTTTGGCGGCAGAGACATAAAAAATGAGATTTGCTCGCATATATACAGGGTGTTCAAAAGAAAGTGTCGAGTGCTTTGAGAGGTCGTAGTATTTATCGAAGCAAGAAAACTAATTCCAATGAAAATAGATCTGGAAATACATACTTTCTGAGATAACTCCAGTAAACATGGGTCCAGAAATGCATTCTTTCTGCAATAAACACGTGTGTACAGGAAGTGTTCCATTGGAGTCCATTCATGATAATGGACTCTTCTGCCCTTCGGCGTAAGGAATGATGCATTATTTGAAGCCAGCTGGAGTGGCCGAGCGGTTCTAGGCACTACAGTCTGGAATCGCGCGACCGCTACAGTCGCATGTTCGAACCCTGCCTCGGGCATGGATGTGTGTGATGTCCTTAGGTTAGTTAGGTTTAAGTAGTTCTAAGTTCTAGGGGATTGATGACCTCAGATGTTAAGTCCCATAGTGCTCAGAGCCATTTGAACCTTTCTCTGAAGTATATCCGGTTGTTGTGATTGCTGGTACGCATTGAAGACGCGACCGTGTGCTGTTCGCACGTCGTCGACTGCGGTGATGTATACCAGTTCCTCCAAGTGTCCCGATAACCAAAACGTTAAGGGATTGAGGCCTGGGAACGAACAGGTCGAGGTGAGCTTCTCCCCTTCCCCCTCCCCCAGACGCCGACCCCCCTCCCCGACCAATCCAGCGGTCCTGAAATGTCTGTGTCAGACCTTTGCGCACATTATGACGAAAGTGTGCTGGTGCGCCATCATGCATGAACTACATTTGTATTCGTTGCTGCAGTGACACAGCCTCCAGCAAGGTAGGCAACACATTAATGAGGAAGTCCAGATAATGCGCCCCAGTTAACCTTTGTGGTGGGACATATTGCCCTATTAATGTATCGCTAAGCACGCCTGCCCAGTCGTTGATTCAGATCGGTGTTGATGCCCTGTTTCATGAACTGCTTGGGATTTACATCTGCCCATACATGCTGATGATGAAAAATCACAACACCATCTCTTGGGAAGCCTGCCTCAGTGGTATATAAAATCTTGAATATGGACAACAGGCAACACAGCATGCACAATGTCGGCGCTAGTACAGTGTATATCCACCTTTCGCAGCAATGCAGGCTGCTATTCTCCCATGGAGACGATCGTAGAGATGCTGGATGTAGTCCTGTGGAACGGCTTGCCATGCCATTTCCACCTGGCGCCTCATTTGGACCAGCGTTCGTGCTGGACATGCAGACCGCGTGAGACGACGCTTCATCCAGTCCCAAACATGCTCAATGGGGGACAGATCCGGAGATCTTGCTGGCCAGGGTAGTTGACTTACACCTTCTAGAGCACGTTGGGTGGCACGGGATATATGCGGACGTGCATTGTCCTGTTGGAACAGCAAGTTCCCTTGCCGGTCTAGGAATGGTAGAACGATGGGTTCGATGACGGTTTGGATGTACCGTGCACTATTCAGTGTCCCCTCGACGATCACCAGTGGTGTACGGCCAGTGTAGGAGATCGCTCCCCACACCATGATGCCGGGTGTTGGCCCTGTGTGCCTCGGTCGTATGCAGTCCTGATTGTGGCGCTCACCTGCATGGCACCAAACACGCATACGACCATCATTGGCACCAAGGCAGAAGCGACTCTCATCGCTGAAGACGACACGTCTCCATTCGTCCCTCCATTCAAGCCTGTCGCGACACCACTCGATGCGGGCTGCACGATGTTGGGGCGTGAGCGGAAGACGGCCTAACGGTGTGCGGGATCGTAGCCCAGCTTCATGGAGACGGTTGCGAATGGTCCTCGCCGATACCCCAGGAGCAACAGTGTCCCTAATTTGCTGGGAAGTGGCGGTGCGGTCCCCTACGGCACTGCGTAGGATCCTACGGTCTTGGCGTGCATCCGTGCGTCGCTGCGGTCCGGTCCCAGGTCGACGGGTACTTGCACCTTCCGCCGACCACTGGCGACAACATCGATGTACTGTGGAGACCTCACGCCCCACGTGTTGAGCAATTCGGCGGTACGTCCACCCGGCCTCCCGCATGCCCACTATACGCCCTCGCTCAAAGTCCGTCAACTGCACATACGGTTCACGTCCACGCTGTCGCGGCATGCTACCAGTGTTAAAGACTGCGATGGTGCTCCGTATGCCACGGCAAACTGGCTGACACTGACGGCGGCGGTGCACAAATGCTGCGCAGCTAGCGCCATTCGACGGCCAACACCGCGGTTCCTGGTGTGTCCGCTGTGCCGTGCGTGTGATCATTGCTTGTACAGCCCTCTCGCAGTGTCCGGAGCAAGTATGGTGTGTCTGACACACCGGTGTCAATGTGTTCTTTTTTCCATTTCCAGGAGTGTAGTAGCAGATGAGTAAGGTAAAGTATAATACAGTTCATTTGATATAAAAATGTGCATGCACAAACTAGTGGTGCCATTATTGAACAATTTAAGCTACAAATATGCTGCTTTCACAACAGCTTCTGCAGTTGAGCGCGAATACCGAGGCCATTTTTCCACCAAACGGCGGCCACTCCATATCTGTTTGTTGAACATTGCTTTTGAAGGATCTTCCAAGGCCGCTAAGTTGGAGAAAGGGGATCATCAGTATGTTCTTAATATGAACCCTGTATGACTTGTCAGCACATGAGAGATGGGCAAGTTTGGGCCTGGAAATGACTTCAGAGGCAGAATACATTTTCCTCGTACAAATTCGCGGAAAAATGCAGATTTTTCAAAACTTGTACTGTCACGTTGTCTGCAGTAGCTGCCCACGCCTATGACTATGGAGTTGTAATGGTGATCAATAGCTGCCAGCAGAACAACTTTAAGCAAGTTTTTGTGACAGAACTAATTTGAGCCACTGCTTTTACGGTTCTTTATTCTAACACGCCTCCCATCTATGCTGCCAGTGCCGTTAGGAAATAGCGACCGATCTACCAATCCCATCTCAATTTTTTTCCAAATTTCCTCGGCTGGTTGAGTGTTTGTAAAACGTTGCACACTTATTGACACACATATTTGACTAATCTGGAGACAGCTTTCCCTCCCATACAGAATTAAAAATCGATGGTATCGTGTGAATCACCAGCGGCCTAAGATCTGGAATAAACTGTTCTGTTTGTTGGTAATAAATTGCTCATATGAAATAAAATAATTTGCATGTAGCTTGAGTAACATGTGAGACCAAGCCTGTTCGAGCAAAACGGAAAATTCTATGAGAATCCTACAGCAAATACCTGAAACCCATTAAGGGAGACACAGCTTCAGCCAGGAAGTATCAGAATTGTGCATGGGCAGGTCATTTGGAGTTTATTCCTGACACACTGTCGCCACCTCATACATCATAAAATGTTGAAGAGTCAGAACAACCAACTCCATGGGCGTCGAGAGGAAGAATCAGAACTGAATCCGTAATGTCAGTTCATCCATCGAAGAAGCCACAACGAAAATAAATAAATGAAAATGTAGCTGCAGTCACAAATGATCATTACACCAGAGACAGTAACAGGAGAGAGAAGCGCGAACTCGACCATGTGGCAACTTATTTTTGAGTTTAGATCCTCGTTCAAGACATTCCCAGCTGGAGCTCTAACTCCTTTAAAAATGCAGCTGGCCTAGTATTTGGAAAGACTGAACTTGCGATATAAAACGATGCAGCACCACCACATCTATACACCGCAGTCTTTGCATCACTCAGCTCATTGGTGTCACGAAGTAGTGCTGATCGTATATCTTAAAAATGAAGTCACCATTGCACTTTTGGGACCAGGGTATTCTTCCCGTGACTTTTCTAGCACCAGAGAAATATGTAAGAATGCAAAATTTTGTTTCAGTGTAGACGGTTGACGATTGACCTATAGCTTACGCTTGTTTGCACACAGGGTTGACAGTATTTTTCATTTTATATTTTAGTTATACAGTTCCGTGTTTTATGATGATTACTATATTTCAGAATATATAGTTACAGTAAATAATAAAAGAAAGTAAATGGTTTGTACCATCAATAAAATTCTATTACAAACAATGAGGTTGCCTCAATAAAATTGGTCTTTCCTATGAACCTATGGGCTCTTTTCAATTTTTGAGATTTTCGGTTAAATAAGCTTGTGTAACATTTCCAGCTGTTCCCTACACATCCGAAAATAACTGAAGAAACGGTCTCCACAAGAATACAGTTCCTTGCAAAGACTTTGAAATTCCCCTTCATCTTGTCGTGTAGTGTTCAGTTCGTATTTCCACATTCTTCGTTTCCTGCAGTGCAAATAAAGACCACATTTGATCATTGTGAGGACTGCTACTCCTGTTTACTGGACAGCAGCCGACGCGCCTACAATGAGCGCTTCACGTGGTTCTAAACTTAAAACTAAGTACTAACTGGTCATAGTGAAGTTCTTTCTGTTGTATTTGATATAATCAAAGTACAGTGGTTGGTTGATTTGGGGGAGGGGACCAAACGGCGAGGTCATCGGTCCCATCGGATTGGAGAAGGATGGGGAAGGAAAAATGGGTTGGATTGTTTTGGGGAAGAGACGACACTGCGAGGTCATCAGTCTCATCGGACTAGGGAAGGATGGGGAAGGAAATCGGCCGTGTCCTTTCAAATGAAGCATCGCGGCATTTGCCTGGAGCGATTTAGGGCAATCAAGGGAACCTAAATCAGGATGGACAGACGCGGGTTTTAAACCGTCGTCCACCCGACTGCAAGTCCAGAGTGCTAACTGCTGCGGCACCTCGCTCGGTGTACAGTTGGCTTTCGAGTATCCAGCTCGTGACTATCCACATTCTGGACTATACGTGCTACTTATATAATATCGCAATAATATTTCTCCGTAATAATATGAAGATTAATTTATTTGGCATACCGTACTTTTCCAAAGATTTAGCAATCAGGGGCCGGCTATAATGCTGTCTGGTTTTTCAAAATGTTTTATTCACCTCTTATGCTTCTAACACATCTGGGGTCACAATTATAACACTGAATAAATTTCGGGAGCCGCTCTCCAAAAACCAAACTTAGAGCTCACAAACAATAATGAACACACGTAGAGAGCAGCTTTCCTGCTGAACTTGTGTTTTTTGTTTCTTCAGACAGCCAAAGTGCGTGCGTTGTGAAATTATTGTTTTTTGGGCTCATTTTTGTTTCAAAGAAAGAGCACGAAATGGGTGATGAACGAAAAAATGTAATGATTATGGAAGTCAGTGAAGATAATAAAATTGGGTTTTCGTATAAAAATTGAGCTTTTAATGGTACTGCAGGAGACAGTAACAATGAAAAGTGTAGCTCTGTAACTGCATGCGAAATTGGAGTCCTAAAGGGCAATCAGAATGCAGAGGCTGTAACTTTCGGAGTTCTGGAAGGAATGCAAGAATCTACACACTCTAAGGCAGAGAATTTTCCGGTTTTCAGTATTGACCCACTTTACTAGGAAAACAATGACCAGACGCTAGATTATTTGTTTAAAATTGTGTTAATCAAAACAAAAATACTTATTTTTTATCCTCAATGCGATACGTCGAAGAATTTCAGCGACCCTGCAACAAAAAATTATTTCAGAGGATTTTGATGAATGAGGAAATTATCTACCGTGAATATTCTGTATATTTTCCAAGGCAAGTATCGTTGTTCGGTGCATGTTGTAAATTATTTGGTGGTGAATCGCTATTGGCAACATCTGGTTTCAGTGATTGGAGCCATGCTAGAATACGAATAGGTAAACATGGAAATTTTGCAGCTCACAAAGACTTCTTGAAAAAACTGAAAAACCGAAGAAACAAGATGAATAGTTCTTGGCGAACAGTTGTCCATTCAGCATGAGCACGAACTGAGTTGTTTCTTTAGTTAAGAAGCTATTATCTTAAGGTTTAGCATTTGGTGTAGACAAAAAGGTGTTTGGTTCTATGAAAAATGGAAATTTCGTGATGTGCCAGGAATAAATTGCGAAGTATGGTTCTATTTGGCTTACCATATAGCAAGGTTTGTTAACCCTGGAAAAGGATTTACTTCATACTTGTCACCAGCGACTTATGAAGATTTAGTACGTCTTATGGGGAAGTCAGTAACCCAAAAAATATGTTATGAAGTTATTTCTTCCAAATATTTATCAGTCTTACACCAGATATATCCCATAAAGACTATTTAAGTGTAATAATTAGATACGTAAATGAATGCGGGCTCTCAGTTGAAAGATTCCTGTATTTTATAAAAATGTAGGTCACACTGGAGGGAAGCTTTCTGAGGCAATTTTAACTCTTCAGAAGTACATGGACCGAAATATGACAGTTGTAGCTCTCAATCATATGAGAACGCAGTCATGTCTGGTGCATATTCAAGCTTGAAGCAAGACTCAAGAACGGAAATTCTTTAATTTTTTTCATTCCATGTTCGGATCACTCGCTGAATCTAGTTGGCTCAGGGCTGCACAAGGCTGCACAGCTGCAATACGGTTTCTTGAGTTAATTCATGGTTTATACAGTTTCTTTGCAGATTCTACAGGCAGATGGAATATTTTGTGATTCTGCAAGTATGACTCTGAAGTCATTGTCAACAAGACGGTGTGCGCGTGAGTGTGCTTGTAGGAGTTTGAATGCACATTGGAAACTTGAGTTTTCTGCATTAAGAATAATTTCAGAAAATGAGAGTGGTAAATGTGAAGGTGTAGGTCCTCTTAGAAAATACAGTAGTACTGAGGTAACTTTCATGACATCAGTGTGGGATTGTATTCTGCAACAGTTTAAAGAAGAAATGAAAACATTGCAAGCCGAGGATATACATATTTCTACTTCTGTTGAAATGTATGACTCTTTTTCAATGTTTTTAAGTGAGCTTTAGACAGCTTTTAAAATTCACGAGAATTCAGCTGAAAAGGAACTTAAGGAGATCAGGTATTCGGAATCAGTTCCATCTCCTTCTCCTGCTGAGAATCAAGAAAGGAAACGTCAAGTTAAATGCAAGAGATTCTTTGATGGATCATCTGACTCACAAGGCGAACACAAATATCCTGAAGAACAAACACGATCAGATTGTTCTGAAATCTGGAGATGAATGAATATTTCATGTTCTAAGAGTGTAAAAACTCCTCAGAATGAGTTACAGAAGAAAGTTAACATCGAAAAAGAATATAACTTAAGAGTTTCCATTCTCCAAATATCGCTAACTACAAGCTGTTCAGATTTATGATGCTGCAGACGAACTTAGAGCCATCTATAGTTCTGATATAGAGAACAAAATTGGTGAGGAATGTACATATTTTAAAAGCTATCTATTGTCTATGAAGAAAGAAGATGGTCACAAGATTTCATCTCTTCCATTTCTCTGTAGAATGATGGTTTCAAAAAGATAAATAAATAAAAATTGGTGGTATCTGTCTTAATGTGTACCGAGCACTCAAGAATTACAGCTGTACACCAGCAACAAAAAGTTCAGCTGAAAGGTCCTGCCCTGTTCTAGAACGGTTTAAGAACTTGCTATGGACAAAATAGAACATAAAATCAAGAACGACTCATAAATCTTGGAATACTAGCCATAGAATCAGGCATGACAGTCCAGATTGTAAGAAAGTGATAAATAAATTCGCAAATACAAAAGTGGGAGGGAATTCATTTAATTTCGCTACATTTTGGAAAAGGACAATTAAATGGTATTGTCTCATGAATTTTGGACTGATTAAATTTCACATGTAAGTGAAGTAATTTTGATATGGAGTATTAATCTATAATCGTTTTCTTTGTATTTTTACCATACGTTGTGTCCAAGTTTGATGTTCCTACGGTAATTTTTCAGTAAAATGGGCTATTGAACTGTAGTAGTTACGTTCTTATTTTTAAATTTTTAATTTGTACACATGCTTTGTGTTATATATTACTTAAGACTTCAGCAAATTTAGAACTGAAGTTAAAAATTACACATAATTGTTGATAGTCTGTAAATGAATAGCAATGCTGAACTTTAGGAAGAGGGGGCAGGGTAAATAAATAAGTGCATAGGTGCGTCATACACCCTAGATACGTCCATACGTACCTTATTCGTATGACTACGTGTGGTATCAACGTTCGATACCACACTTGTCAGGGGTTGCAGATATCGACCGCGGTCCGTAATAGATATCGCTGGACTCGCGAGTCGCTTGTGACAAGGATCTAGCGAGCTCTCGTCCACTCGCGCACGGGACGTCAACTAGGAATGTAGCATAGCCTTCAGCTGATAGGAATCCGGCTCTAACAATGCGCTTAGTGAAGTATGACATAAGTAATGCCTCTCTAGATACATTTGTAATTATTTGTATGCAGCATATGAAGAAGCATGTAACACAAGTACAATATATACTTTTTTTTTACCGACGACTACTAATTATTTCAGTCGTTGCAGGTACAGACTATGCAGACAGTGCCGCGCGGGATTAGCCGAGCGGTCTAGGGCGCTGCAGTCTACATCTACATTTATACTCCGCAAGCCACCCAATGGTGTGTGGCGGAGGGCATTTTACGTGCCACTGTCATTACCTCCCTTTCCTGTTCCAGTCGCATCTGGTTCGCGGGAAGAACGACTGTCTGAAAGCCTCCGTGCGCGCTCTAATCTCTCTAATTTTACATTCGTGATCTCCTCGGGAGGTATAAGTAGGGGGAAGCAATATATTCGATACCTCATCCAGAAACGCACCCTCTAGAAACCTGACGAGCAATCTACACCGCGATGCAGAGCGCCTCTCTTGCAGAGTCTGCCACTTGAGTTTATTAAACATCTCCGTAACGCTATCACGGTTACCAAATAACCCTGTGACGAAACGCGCCGCTCTTCTTTGGATCTTCTCTATCTCCTCCGTCAAACCGATCTGGTACGGATCCCACACTGATGAGCAATACTCAAGTATAGGTCGAACGAGAGTTTTGTAAGCCACCTCCTTTGTTGATGGACTACATTTTCTAAGCACTCTCCCAATGAATCTCAACCTGGTACCCCCCTTACCAACAATTAATTTTATATGATCATTCCACTTCAAATCGTTCCGCACGCATACTCCCAGATATTTTACAGAAGTAACTGCTACCAGTGTTTGTTCCGCTATCATATAATCATACAATAAAGGATCCTTCTTTCTATGTATTCGCAATACATTACATTTGTCTATGTTAAGGGACAGTTGCCACTCCCTGCACCAAGTGCCTATCCGCTGCAGATCTTCCTGCATTTCGCTACAATTTTCTAATGCTGCAACTTCTTTGTATAATACAGCATCATCCGCGAAAAGCCGCATGGAACTTCCGACACTATCTACTAGGTCATTTATATATATTGTGAAAAGAAATGGTCCCATAACACTCCCCTGTGGCACGCCAGAGGTTACTTTAACGTCTGTAGACGTCTCTCCATTGATAACAACATGCTGTGTTCTGTTTGCTAAAAACTCTTCAATCCAGCCACACAGCTGGTCTGATATTCCGTAGGCTCTTACTTTGTTTATCAGGCGACAGTGCGGAACCGTATCGAACGCCCTCCGGAAGTCAAGAAAAATATCATCTACCTGGGAGCCTGTATCTAATATTTTCTGGGTCTCATGAACAAATAAAGCGAGTTGGGTCTCACACGATCGCTGTTTCCGGAATCCATGTTGATTCCTACATAGTAGATTCTGGGTTTCCAGAAACGACATGATACTCGAGCAAAAAACATGTTCTAAAATTCTACAACAGATCGACGTGAGAGATATAGGTCTATAGTTTTGCGCAACCGCTCGACGACCCTTCTTGAAGACTGGGACTACCTGTGCTCCCTTCCAATCATTTGGAACCCTCCGCTCCTCTAGAGACTTGCGGTACACGGCTGTTAGAAGGGGGGCAAGTTCTTTCGCGTACTCTGTGTAGAATCGAATTGGTATCCCGTCAGGTCCAGTGGACTTTCCTCTATTGAGTGATTCCAGTTGCTTTTCTATTCCTTGGACACTTATTTCTATGTCAGCCATTTTTTCGTTTGTGCGAGGATTTAGAAAAGGAATTGCAGTGCGGTCTTCCTCTGTGGAACAGCTTTGGAAAAAGATGTTTAGTATTTCAGCTTTACGCGTGTCATCCTCTGTTTCAATCCCATCATCATCCCGGAGTGTCTGGATATGCTGTTTCGAGCCACTTACTGATTTAACGTAAGACCAGAACTTCCTAGGATTTTCTGTCAAGTCGGTACATAGAATTTTACTTTCGAATTCACTGAACGCTTCACGCATAGCCCTCCTTACGCTAACTTTGACATAGTTTAGCTTCTGTTTGTCTGAGAGGTTTTGGCTGCGTTTAAACTTGGAGTGAAGCTCTCTTTGTTTTCGCAGTAGTTTCCTAACTTTGTTGTTGTACCACGGTGGGTTTTTCCCGTCCCTCACAGTTTTACTCGGCACGTACCCGTCTAAAACGCATTTTACGATTGCCTTGAACTTTTTCCATAAACACTCAACATTGTCAGTGTCGGAACAGAAATTTTCGTTTTGATCTGTTAGGTAGTCTGAAATCTGCCTTCTATTACTCTTGCTAAACAGATAAACCTTCCTACCTTTTTTTATATTCCTATTAACTTCCATATTCAGGGATGCTGCAACGGCCTTATGATCACTGATTCCCTGTTCTGCACTTAAAGAGTCGAAAAGTTCGGGTCTGTTTGTTATCAGTAGGTCCAAGATGTTATCTCCACGAGTCGGTTCTCTGTTTAATTGCTCGAGGTAATTTTCGGATAGTGCACTCAGTATAATGTCACTCGATGCTCTGTCCCTACCACCCGTCCTAAACATCTGAGTGTCCCAGTCTATATCTGGTAAATTGAAATCTCCACCTAAGACTATAACATGCTGAGAAAATTTATGTGAAATGTATTCCAAATTTTCTCTCAGTTGTTCTGCCACTAATGCTGCTGAGTCGGGAGGTCGGTAACAGGAGCCAATTATTAACCTAGCTCGATTGTTGAGTGTAGCCTCCACCCATAATAATTCACAGGAACTATCCACTTCTACTTCACTACAGGATAAACTACTACTAACAGCGACGAACACTCCACCACCGGTTGAATGCAATCTATCCTTTCTAAACACCTTTGTAAAAATTTCGGCAGAATTTATCTCTGCCTTAAGCCAGCTTTCTGTACCTCTAACGATTTCAGCTTCGGTGCTTTCTATCAGTGCTTGAAGTTCTGGTACTTTACCAACGCAGCTTCGACAGTTGACAATTACAATTCCGATTGCTGCTTGGTCCCCACATGTCCTGACTTTGCCCCGCACCCGTTGAGGCTGTTGCCCTTTCTGTACTTGCCCAAGGCCATCTAACCTAAAAAACCGCCCAGCCCACGCCACACAACCCCTGCTACCCGTGTAGCCGCTTGTTGCGTGTAGTGGACTCCTGACCTATTCAGCGGAACCCGAAACCCCACCACCCTATGGCGCAAGTCGAGGAATCTGCAGCCCACACGGTCGCAGAACCGTCTCAGCCTCTGATTCAGACCTTCCACTCGGCTCTGTACCAAAGGTCCGCAGTCAGTCCTGTCGACGATGCTGCAGATGGTGAGCTCTGCTTTCATCCCGCTAACGAGACTGGCAGTCTTCACCAAATCAGATAGCCGCCGGAAGCCAGAGAGGATTTCCTCCGATCCATAGCGACACACGTCATTGGTGCCGACATGAGCGACCACCTGCAGATGGGTGCACCCTGTACCCTTCATGGCATCCGGAAGGACCCTTTCCACATCTGGAATGACTCCCCCCGGTATGCACACGGAGTGCACATTGGTTTTCTTCCTCTCTCTTGCTGCCATTTCCCTAAGGGGCCCCATTACGCGCCTGACGTTGGAGCTCCCAACTACCAGTAAGCCTACCCTCTGCGACCGCCCGGATCTTGCAGACTGAGGGGCAACCTCTGGAACAGGACAAGCAGCCATGTCAGGCCAAAGATCAGTATCAGCCTGAGACAGAGTCTGAAACCGGTTCGTCAGACAAACTGGAGAGGCCTTCCGTTCAGCCCTCCGGAATGTCTTTCGCCCCTGCCACATCTTGAGACGACCTCCCACTCTACCACAGGTGAGGGATCAGCCTCAATGCGGGCAGTATCCCGGGCAACCACAGTGGTAGTCCGATCGGGGGATGCGTGGGACGAGCTGGCCGTCCTCGACAAACCCCCATCCGGACCCCCACAGTGATGCCCATCGGCAACAGCCTCAAGCTGTGTGACCGAAGCCAACACTGCCTGAAGCTGGGAGCGAAGGGATGCCAACTCAGCCTGCATCCGAATACAGCAGTTGCAGTCCCTATCCATGCTAAAAACTGTTTTGCAAAGAACGTCTGAACTAATCTACAGAGAGCGCAAACAAATCTACAAAATTTAAACGGTTATTAAAATACAAGATTGCCTAGTAAATGCAGTAATGCTGCTACTTGCGCACTGCTGACACTGCTCGGCGGCGGAAGGAGACTACGCGAATTTACACTACTCAGGTACTAAAACGCGATGCTAAAACTCTCAAATTACGAATTAAACAATGCAAGTACCAAAAACACGCAAAGAAATTAAGAATTAAACTATGTAACAAATGAGTGAGCTAGGAGTATACGACTTGCTGCTGCAGCTGCTTATCCAACGGCGGCAGGGAGCACACTGACTGTGACCAACCGACACTGGCCGTTCAAAACAAAAACAGAAGACAAACGACTACGCGAATTTACACTATTCAGGTACTAAAACGCAATGCTACAACTCTCAAATACTATAATACGCCCGAAATTTACGAATTAAACAATGCAAGTACCAAAAACACGCAAAGAAATTAAGAATTAAACTATGTAACAAATGAGTGAGCTAGGAGTATACGACTTGCTGCTGCAGCTGCTTATCCAACGGCGGCAGGGAGCACACTCCACAGTCATGGACTGTGCGGCTCGTCCCGGCGGAGGTTCGAGTCCTCCCTCGCACATGGGTGTGTGTGTTTGTCCTTAGGATAATTTAGGTTACGTAGTGTGTAAGCTTAGGGGCTGATGACCTTAGCAGTTAAGTCCCATAAAATTTCACACACATTTTAACATTTTTGCAACCTTACCGACTTCACTGCCAAACCTGAAATATATGTTTTTGTTTAGCATTGGCCACCTGTCATCATAACAACTGACGACGAGAATCATAACACTACGCTCCTCCCTCCACTCCTATGACGCCAACCACCACCCTCCACCCGTCCCACTCCTGTAAATTGGCGGTAAAGACCTTAGTCTGATCTGCAACAGAGGAGGGGTGTAAGTTATTTACTTTGGTGGGAAATGTGTTCTTGGAGTGTTATTCTACTGGTGGATTGTCCTCCACAGTCCTCCATCCCCCCTCCCCCCCCAACCATCCTTTGCCATCACTTTTTCTGATCATGCGTGTGTATGTTTGCCTTTAAGTTTTAAGATGAACTGCCCTCGTCACCAATACTACCACCAGAGGATGCACAAAACTGTCTTACAACCACCCTCACTTTCCACCACCCACTACCCACCATTCCACATCCCAGAAATTGGCAGTAAACATTAAGTGCATGTTGAGCTGTTGGTGTGTAATGAGATCTGTTGTGATCTAGTTCATGATACAATCACCAGATAGCGCTCACAAAAGCTCGGTCTCAGTGGAAGTAGTAGTGTGTGTGATTGTTCAATAGATGGGACGTTGGTGCTGAATAAAAATGAGTTTAATAACTATTTTACCCGTAAGTATGCAGCCGATGACTGTGTCCTTGCTTCCTACATCAGGTTTCGAAAGCACCGATAATGAAGGAGCATAAGAAGAAGAATACTTTTCAGCAAACAATGGTGATGTAGTGGGATAGTTTGGAGTTGCATTTCACAACTCATGCAGATACATGTTAATGCAGGAACTGTCTAGCAGTGTGTTCATTTGATGAGATGCTGGTGCTGAACAGGGAGGTGTTTAATAACTGTATTAAACTGTATTACCAGTAAGCATGCATCTGAGGACTGTGTCCATAGCTTCCTGTAATTACAGCCACAGCAAAGAGGTCATCCCCAGTTTGAAGAGAATCAAGATATACCTGTGGAATTAAACAGGACACATATGTTTTGAAATTTGCTGTCTCAAATTAAGTCATATAGCAATTACTAATTACTAATTATCACATATTATTATTCATAAGCTTTAAAAATAAATAATGTATGCTGATGTTGAATTAAGTTGATAATTGTACTTTAGAATCATGAAAGAGGGTTGTATTTATGGAAGAAGCCTGGATGTACTAGAAGGTATCAGATAGATTATATAATGGTAAGACAGAGATTTAGGAACCACGTTTTATATTGTAAGACATTTCAAGGGGCAGATGTGGACTCTGACCACAATCTATTGGTTATGAAATGTAGATTAAAACTGAAGAAACTACAAAACGGTGGGAATTTGATGAGATGGGACCTGGATAAACTGACTAAACCGGAGGTTGTACAGAAGTTCAGGGAGAGCACATGGGAACAATTGACAGGAATGGGGGAAAGGAATATAGTAGAAGAAGAATGGGTAGCTTTGAGGGATGAAGTTGTGAAGGCAGCAGAGGATCAAGTAGATAAAAAGACGAGGGCTAGTAGAAATCCTTGGGTAACAGAAGAAATATTGAATTTAATTGATGAAAGGAGAAAATATAAAAATGCAGTAAATGAAGCAGGCAAAAAGGAATACAAACGTCTCAAAAATGAGATCGACAGGTAATGCAAAATGGCTAAGCAGGCATGGCTAGAGGACAGATGTAAGGATGTAGAGGCTTATCTCATTGGGGGTAAGACAGATCCTGCCTACAGGAAAATTAGAGACCTTTGGAGAAAAGACAACCACTTGTATGAATATCAAGAGCTCGGATGGAAATGCAGTTCTAAGCAAAGAAGGGAAAGCAGGAAGGTGGAAGGAGTGTATAGAGGGTCTGTACAAGGGCGATGTACTTCAGAACAATATTATGGAAGTGGAAGAGGATGTAGATGAAAATGAAATAGGAGATATGATACTGCGTGAAGAGTTTGACAGAACCCTGAAAGACCCGAGTTGAAACAAGGCCCCGGGAGTAGACAAAATTCCATTAGAACTACTGGCAGCCTTGGGAGATCAATTCCTGACAAAACTCTACCACATAGTGAGCGAGATGTATGAGACAGGCAAAATACCCGCAGACTTCAAGAAGAATATAATAATTCCAATTCCAAAGAAAGCAGGTGTTGACAGATGTGAAAATTGCCGAACTATCAGTGTGATAAGTCAATGGTTCAAATGCCTCTGAGCACTATGGTACTTAACTTCTGAGGTCATCAGTCCCCTAGAACTTAGAACTACTTAAACCTAACTAACCTAAAGACATCACACGCATCCATGCCCGAGGCAGGACTCGAACCTGCGACCATAGCGGTCGTGCGGTTCCAGACTGTAGCGCCTTTAACCGCTCGGCCACTCCGGCCGGCGATAAGTCACGGCTGCAAAATACTAACGAGAAGTCTCTACAGACGAATGGAAAAACTGGTAAAAGCTGACCTCGGGGAAGATCAGTTTGGATTCCGAAGAAATATTGGAATACGAGAGGCAATACTAACCCTACTAATCTCAGAAGATAGATTAAGGAAGGCTAACCTACTTTTCTAGCATTTGTAGACTTAGAGAAAGCTTTTGACAATGTTGACTGGAATACTCTCTTTCAAATTCTGAAGGTGGCAGGAGTAAAATACAGGTAGCGAAGGGCTATTTACAATTTGTACAGAAACCAGATGGTAGTTATAAGAGTCGAGGGGCATGAAAGGGAGGCAGTGATTGGGAAGGGAGTGAGACAGGGTTGTAGCCTATCCCCGATGTTATTCAATATGTATATTGAGCAAGAAGTAAAGGAAACGAAAGAAAAATTCGGCGTAGGTATTAAAATCCATGGAGAAGAAATAAAAACTTTGAGGTTCGCCGATGACATTGTGATTCTGTCAGAGATAGGAAAGGACTTGGAAGAGCAGTTGAACGGAATGGACAGTGTCTTGAAAGGAATATATAAGATGTACATCAACAAAAGCAAAACGATGATAATGGAATGTAGTCGAGTTAAGTCGGGTGATGCTGAGGGAGTTAGATTAGGAAATGGGATACTTACAGTAGTATAGGAGTTTTACTCTTTGGGGATCAAAATAACTGATGATGGTCGAAGTAGAGAGGATATAAAATGTAGACTGGCAATGGCAAGAAAAGCGTTTCTGAAGAAGAGAAATTTGTTAACATCGAGTATAGATTTAAGTGTCAAGAAGTCGTTGCTGAAAGTATTTGTATGGAGTGTAGCCATGTATGGAAGTGAAACATGGACGATAAATACTGTGTACAAGAAGAGAATAGAAGCTTTCGAAATGTGGTTCAAAATGGTTCAAATGGCTCTGAGCACAATGGGACTCAACTGCTGTGGTCATAAGTCCCCTAGAACTTAGATCTACTTAAACCTAACTAACCTAAGGACAACACACAACACCCAGCCATCACGAGGCAGAGAAAATCCCTGACCCCGCTGGGAATCGAACCCGGGAACCCGGGCGTGGGAAGCGAGAACGCTACCGCACGACCACGAGATGCGGGCTTCGAAATGTGGTGCTACAGAAGAATGCTGAAGATTAGATGGGTAGATCATGTAACTAATGAGGTGGTCTTGAATAGATTTGGGGCGAAGAGGAGTTTGAGGTACAGCTTGATTAGAGGAAGGGATCGGTTGGTAGTGCATGTCCTTAGGTAACAAGGGATCACCAATTTAGTATAGTAGGGCATGGTGGAGGGTAAAAATCGTAGAGAGGGACCAAGAGGTGAATACACTAAGCAGATTCAGAGGGATGTAGGTTGCAGTAGGTACTGGGAGATGATGAAGCTTGCACAGGATAGAGTAGCACGGAGAGCTGCATCAAACCAGTCTTAGGACTGAAGACCACAACAACAACATTGTATTCTATCCTTTTAGATAAGACTAAATTGATTAGCCCGAAAAAGTACAGTACCGCCCGACATTGAAAATAGGGACAACATTCTTCGTTATTCTTGTCAGAACAACATATTTTTTGTAATAATAGCTCAATTTCACTTAACACACCAAAGCCAGATACCAGTGTAAGAACGAAGGACAGTTTATTTATTTAATGGATCACATGTGCACTCCCACAAAATAAATCCCTACATCCAATTTCGTGAGATCTGAGAAATGAATGAATGTATGGTCGTCTGCTAGCCACAGACAGTGAATGTGCAATATTTGATCATCTTTGAGACGGGCCTTTTGTCACCTTTGTTGGAACCAAAGACATGAAATTTACCTGAGCTTTGAGCGCCTGAAATGTGGCTGACCAATATGGTAGCATGGTGCTCCCCCACCTCGGCATAGGTGCGAGATGACCTGAAGAACGGCCATGTTTCAGCACTCGGGCGCTGGATCTTGTGTTGGTAAGACCTGTCTTGAGTGTGCCCCGTAAGAACAAAAGAGTAGTTCGGAATATTTATTTCTCTATTTCAGGAACTTTTGGGGGGATAATAAAATGTCAGGCAGGTAATATTAAGGGGATCGTAGTAATCTTCGGAAGTGACCAACGGTCACAATGAAACCACATGTAGCAATAAGTTGAAATACTTGCGAGTGCTAGTACTAAGTTGAAATACTTCCGAGTGCTAAAGTTAAGCTGAATTACTGGCGTGTGTACTGTGAGTTGGAAATACTTAAGAAATGGCGTGAGCAGAACTTGAAATCAGAGACGAGCACTTCCACGTGGTGAGTACTGTGAGAGTCTCAATCTGTGTATGAGACAAATGATAAAGAGAAGTACTCGTCCAAGGTATCAGCTGAGGACTCGCATGTGTGATGAATATGATCTTAATATCACTTTGCGTGTTATGTTTCCGTGTGACGCTAGATTCAAACTCTAATACTCTGAGAGAGAAGCAAGGTGAGTCAGCCGTCTATCCAGCAACGCCACTTGGCTTGCATTGCACAGGAAGACGTGCATATATCCTCCAGAGTTCGTAGCAGGAAAGAAAAGTTACGAAGTGGGGCAGTGTCGTGTGAAACTGGGATGAATATTAATTGAAGTGGGAAAGCTAAAAGTGAAGTGATTCTAACGTTGTGACTATTCTTTGTGATTGTATTCTATGTTGCCAGTGTGATGTATTTCACGTAATTTAATTATGTGTGGTTTGTATGAGAGAGTAGCAAGATAGGTTCAGATGCAGTGGGTTATGCATGTTCCTTTTTGTACGGTTCGGTCTGGAGGAAATTTTCGTGATGATGAGTGTGAGAGTCGAAGTGTGAGATATAGCAAAAGATCCACCATCCTATCCAGAAAGTGCACTGTAGCGTTAGATAATTACGAGACCATAAGATAGAGAATCACCAATGTAACGCCATGCCCACTGGGCGGAGTTTCTCATGTGTAACTGTATAAAATGTGATGGTGTGTTTAGGTTATCTTTGAATCATAATAGAATTTATCGGAATGAAAAAGATTGTGAAAAGAAAACGATTGGTGGCCTTGTTCTTCGAATAGTGTGTAGTCATGATATCAAGAATTTATAATGCGTGCGCCATTCATATTCAGTGCGATGGCCACGTGTTGATCAAAGCCGTTGGGTAAGAAAGAAAATGTGGTATTGCCAGTGTGTAGTGAATAATCAGAGTTGTGTAAATTACTAATAGTCAGATGAGCGTTATCCGTTTCCGTTTCGTGATTTTCAAACAGGAGAATAATTTGTAGCCTAATTGTGAGTACTAGAGCTCATAATCAGTCATTGATAATACTCGATAAATATGAATAAATCCACTCGCTTGGCAGACCACTGATCTTGCAGGCCTGACTGCTTGATGCCACAGTATGAGCAAGGCATGTGTGTGCCTCTCAAGCCATGTTGTCCATTCATCATTAAGTTCCTATTATACAACTGGAGGTGGTAGACAAGTCGCAAAGAGAAAGAAGGAACTGAATATGTCATTACAGGGGCGTTGTTTATTATTTGCTGTTACCTTTTTTTACTTTCGATTATTTTAAGTTGTAATTCATCTGTAGAATTATACGTTTGGTATGGATGTCATCAATACTTTGCACAGTGTTTCGTATATTTAGTCCTAAAATATTATTCAGAAACACCAGTCGTCAGGCTGACTACTGATTTATCACTTTATTCAAGGCGTGCCATGTTTTTTAAAGTGCTTCCTTTCCTGATCAGCTGTGCTGAGGAGGACATTAGTGTCTAAAGTTCTGTCAACAAAGAGGTCATTAGAGATGGAGCAGAAGCTTGGACCAGGGAAGGACGGAGAAGGAAATCGGCGATGCAATTTCGGTGGAACCAAACGTTTGCCTTGAGCGATTTAGAGAAAACCTAATTCTGGATGGCTAGACACGGGTTTGAACCGTTGTCCTGCTGAATGCAAGCCCAGTGTCCTGTGCTGAAGAAGACAGCATTTGAAATGAACTTGTTATGGCGTAAAGTCAAGCGCCGGAATGACAGTCGGAAACGACAAAGCAGGGAAAGCTGTGAGATGCGATTAGGCAATCGTACGCTGACCGACGTCCTTTCCAGGAGGACAACGCGACAGCAGCGGCCTCTATGTGAAGAGGACATAAGCGCCACGATCGACTGGTAACAGCCCACTTCGTTAGCGACTTGGATAGCAGCGTCAACGTTACGCACTTCAATATCAACTTCACGTTAAGGACTTGGATAGCAGAATCAACGTTGGGCACTTCAATAGCAGTTCAGGAATGACTTGTCAGTTAGAGATCAGCAGGCACTGCAAAAACTGATTATTTCGTATGCCGCCCTTTGCTTGCGACACATCTGTGTGATTGCCAAAGTTAAGTACCTCTAATTGTCTTTTTGTAATAAAACTCATTAATACGACTTGTTTGATAGTTTGTCTAGCGAACCGAGTTGGCGGGATTCCTAGACACAACAGGAATGTTGCATAAGATGCGACAGTCCGGCTTCACGTCAACATCTAACAAGCTTCAGAATTTTTCTACTGCAGTGCTTTCATCTCCATTCATTTGTAGCTGTGACCGTTCAATTACGTCACGTCATCGAGCCGTATTGAACGCCCACCGAACTGCTCTGGTGCGTCCTGTGTCCGCCGCTCTGTCGAGCGATCAACGAGGAAACATCGTCCACCATGACACCAGCGGCCTTAGGGTTGCGTATGCTGTGTGGGTTGTTACATTTCAATTCTGACAGCAGGAAACCTTGCATTTTCGTGGGGGGTCCGTTTTCTGTTATGTAAAGTAGAAGTTAAGTAAATATCTACCTCAAAATCCCAGCTTTCATAAACAATTGCTACCGAGTTTTTTAAAGGTTCAGAGTTACTGTAATTTAATAAAACTACGTAATTGTGAGACTCGCAGCTCAAAAACTATTCACAGTAAAATTCTCAAATAAATTTAAAAAGTCAGGTAATATGGAATTCAAATTTATTCCTGAAATTCATCTTAACTGTAATAGTTATAAATGTAGTACCGAAAACACCTATGACCGAACCTGAATTTCAGAACTAAATGTCAATATTTAGAACTGTAGTTCGTCATCAAATGTAAATATACAAGGTGATCTGTGAGGTGTAGTTTTTCAATGAGATCGACAGGAAGTGCAAAATGGCTAAGCAGGGATGGCTAGAGGACAAATGTAAGGATGTAGAGGCCTATCTCAGTAGGGGTAAGATAGATACTGCCTACAGGAAAATTAAAGAGACCATTGGAGATAAGAGGACGACTTGTATGAATATCAAGAGCTCAGATGGAAACCCAGTTCTAAGCAAAGAAGGGAAAGCAGAAAGGTGGAAGGAGTATATAGAGGGTCGATACAAGGGTGATGTACTTGAGGACAATATTATGGAAATGGAAGAGGATGTAGATGAAGATGAAATGGGAGATATGATACTGCGTGAAGAGTTTGACAGAGCACTGAAAGACCTGAGTCGAAACAAGGCCCCCGGAGTAGACAACATTCCATTGGAACTACTGACGGCCTTGGGAGAGCCAGTCCTGACAAAACTCTACCATCTGGTGAGCAAGATGTATGAAACAGGCGAAATACCCTCAGACTTCAAGAAGAATTTAATAATTCCAATCCCAAAGAAAGCAGGTGTTGACAGATGTAAAAATTACCGAACTATCAGTTTAATAAGTCACAGCTGCAAAATACTAACACGAATTCAAAAATAAATCATTAGAAAAACTGGCTTAACAGAGTAATACAAAGTCAATTTTAGTAGCACTTATCTTACCTCATCATTTATTTCCAAGAAAATCCTATCTAAATCTGTTGTCCCAAAAGCCTACTTTTTTTGTTCATATCCTCTTTCAAACTACTTTTTTGGCCAAACCATTTTCTTATATCTTCTCAATGCATTTCTTCCAATTCATCACAACTTAAGCTAACTTAAATCTACTGAGCTGAGATGCTAAACTAAGGGACGAGGCAATGCAGCAGCACAAAACAATTAACAAAAACAGGAATGATAAAAAATGCAAATTGGCAAAGCTAGCAGCATTAAGTCTAAATTAGCAGAGCAATTGCAAAATAAATCATTAGAAAAACTGGCTTAACAGAGTAATACAAAGTCCATTTTAGTAGCACTTATCTTACCTCATCATTTAATTCCAAGAAAATCCTATCTAAACCTGTTGTCCCTAAAGCCTACTTTTTTGTTCATATCCTCTTTCAAAATACTTTTTTGGCCAAACCATTTTCTTATATCTTCTCAATGCATTTCTTCCAATTCATCACAACTTAAGCTAACTTAAATCTACTGAGCTGAGATGCTAAACTAAGGGACGAGGCAATGCAGCAGCACAAAACAATTAACACAAACAGGAATGATAAAAAATGCAAATTGGAAAGCTAGCAGCATTAAGTCTAAATTAGCAGAGCAATTGCAAAATTACAACTAATATAAGGCAATGTGCAGCAAACAATAAAAATAAATCATTAGAAAAACTGACTTAGCAGAGTAATACAAAATCAATTTTAGTAGCACTATGCCTAGCAAGCAGCAGCAGCAAATGCAATAAGTTATACTTAAACATGACAAAGCTCAAGCAGAAAAATATTACACTAAAGACAACAATGCAGATAAGGGAAATGTCTATTCACATATTAATATCTATGTAATTAAAGTGGTGCACCACAACAAGTTAATCTAACAAAAAAATTGCCAAGTAGTTGAGAAGAAAATTATGTATGCAGTTACTGTTATTAATCCCTTCTTCTTGTTCTTTCCTTTCCAAGTGCTCCTTTCTCGAATGTGGATCATAAAGTAATTATTTAATAGATCTGTTGACAGAAAGTGTTCACATTAGCAAATGCATGTAAGTTTATTTTATAAAACCAATGCTGCAATACAGCTGGAAAACAGATACCAAATGAAATAAGCAAATACGCAAACCAAAGCATAAAAACATCAATCAACAGCTATGTGGCATTTCATAAGTCAGTAGAAATTCTCTCAATTCTGATAGAAAGACACTTGTCATAATCAGGTGTGCAGATGTACGAATATTTCCCATCAATTCATAAGAATTTCAGTAAGTAGCACAAAGTACGAGTAATCATGTTTCCAAGTAATGAGCGTGTCGTATTTGCGATGCTTTCTACTAAGAAATGTCAATAGGGAGGATAACGGCCTCTTTTTTTCTCCACCTGTGCCTCTGAAAGGCACACACTAACGGCTTTTTTCCAGGCAACTGTCGCACAGTTGGGTGCCCACGACTCATTATGTAAAGGTGGTCACTTAACTTTCTTACTGAAATATTTATGACACCAGTTTGCATTACAGTGACAGTCTCATATAAAAAATTTCACAGATCGAGAATTTGCGTTGCAAATGTGTAGAAACAACATCCTATGAATATAACAGTGTTCAAAAAGTTTTCGTCGGCATTGTGATACATTCGTGCATTTACACACATTTCATAACTCTTAAAGTACGATTCTTGGTTTCCAACATCGTTTTCCACAAATCAGAGTCCCTAACCACTACTCATTATTCATATATGTATTCGTCGACACTTCTTCAATATTTCATCAAAATAAATACGTAGCGTAATCAAATTCCTCATTTATGGTAGCATCATCTTATTGATCATAAACATACCTCAACAGCATAATACACATCGTCGTCATAAAAATAACATCATAACACCTCAGTCAAATCTCAAAAACGTCATAGCTTTCTGCAATAATGTCAAAACCTAAAAAAAATTCTCTGCTTATTTCAATAGTGTCATCTACCTCAAACGTACATTAAAATCATGCTCCCTTACCAAATACATCATTCAAAGCTCTCATAGTATCACAATGGTTCCGAAAAAATATGAACAGTTCACAAAGTACAGACAAAATACAATTTCATAAGTGTGAATTACCCAACTTGTAATTGCGTAAACATGTGTCACTGATGTAGTAAAAAAATGTTTGTCTCTCAGTTAAATGATCAGATAGCTGTGTCATTTGTGTGTTAGAGATATATGGTACAGATGTGTAAAGTTGTATAAGCAAATTCCATATTAGGTAGGGCTCCTTGTGCTTGACAAACACGTGGTACACAAACTAAGCGTGTACCCCCCTGAGGATTAATGAATAATACCCTCAAGTGTCACAGATTACAGCAATGGAATGAAATGTATCACGGAAAACCTTTGTATCATTGTACTTCAAATATCTTTAAAAATAAATGTTTTTAGTACAAAATTAATCACTCAGATACGTGTCCTGCAGCGCTAAACTGTGCTCTTGTTGTAAGAGAATCTCTGTGGATGTGTTGTAGTTATTGTCCTCTGAAAGCTAAGTTCTGCAGAAGCCAATGTACTTACTTATTGATAAACAAAAGTGAAATGCTTTGCATATAGATATCTTAGTTATTACGCTTATTGCCATGATGAAGAAAGTACTGTGCTGTAACGTATTGTTGTGCTACAGAAAAGGCAGTCTCATTGTAGTTATACCACAAAAGTTACTACTAAAACATGTTTTACTTTCCAGAATAATACAGAAAAACTGTGCAGATATAAAACAGAAACACTGCAAAAGCAACTTTGTAAATTGTCACTCATTAGTAACGTCATGATAAAATCGTGTAGCTGTCACATAAACTATCCACTGTCTCATCAGGTATCTCACAGAAAGTACTTTAAAACCAAAATATAGCATTAAAATCTCATTAGCAGTACCAGTACCAGTACAAGTATGTAAGCATTATAGTCATTATGTAATCGTGCAACTAACAAGCAACAATGTACACACACAATAACACTGTGACGTCTGTTCACTATAACAATGCATTTGTAATTTGTTTAAATAAGTTCTCTTGGTTCTTGATTGGATATTTAACTTCAAACATTGTTGCATGGTAACAGTTTCTAAGTCTGACAATGCATACTACAAATGTGAAGTGAAAAGTTTTATGGCAAAGACAAAGTTAAAAAGCAGATTATCTTTCAATAAACGGTTTTACATGTGAAATGTGGTGTAAACCTTTACTCTTCCTAGTAGGCAGAGTTTCAGCTTCAGTGGAATTATCATGTGGTATATGGTACATCGGTAAAGAATGCTAAAATTTTTCTCAAGGTTAGCGTCTATGTAATTTTTCCCTGAGCCAGCCGGCGCACGTGTCTGCCTGCGGTGCGAGTCATTGTCTGTCTCTTTGTTGGCGTGCGTCGTTATTGGGATTAGGAGACCTAACTTCTACAAATTCACCTTGTCGAGAGTGCCCTGCTCTGTTTGAATCCCGCCAGTTCTGATGGAATTTAGGTCTGTCGTTTTGTCGGTAGTTTACATTGTTTCTTGTTTGTCGGTCATGTGGTGGAGAATTTCGCCCGGAATCGTAACTGTGCGCTGAATTGTTGCGTCTGAAGTTATTCTGACTCCCTTGATAATAATTATTTTTGTTCCCATATTGTCTATTGGATGGTAATCTCTGTCATGTTCATTACTACGGAAATGCGATCTTTCTCTGTTACTATTATTACTCTGCCAGTGGTTGTCATATGGGTGGTGTCTGTTTTGGTCACGATGTGTGTTGTAAGAATAGACTTGTCGTGTCCAGTTATTGTTTCTGTCGTCACGGAATTGTGACGGATGTGACCTGTAGTGATTGTTTTCCTGTTTTCGCATCCCGCGACTGTCTGTGTCAATTTCTAATTCTTGTAAGAGTCCCTGAAAAGCTTCAATGTCGTCTTTGCAACGTCCTGCCAAAATAATATTTCTTAAATGTTCAGGCAATTTCATTAAGCAAATGCGGATGAGTTCTGAAGTGCTGTATGGGTTTGAAAGATATTGATTCTTATGCAACATGTCTTCAAAATATTTGACAAGACTGGAAAATTCAGATTGTTCAAAGTGTTTCATCATCATGATGCTATGTTTTACTCGGTCTTGTGTAGCTTGTGTAGCATTTTCCAATATGCTGAGAGGAAGGCATGATAAAATTCTCCTTCACTGTCACTGTCACTGTCGGCTACTTTATCCGATAGTGAAATTATTTCTTCTGTGTGTTTTTCTGAATCAAGTTTCAGAGTGTCCATTTGTGTTGAAATCGTATCTACTGTGTCCTTTAAGTTTTCCTGAGTTTTTGCAAGTTGTGTAACCGAATCGGTAGATGCAACTGAGTCAATTTTAGCTTGCAAGGTGTCGTGGTTTTCATGAACAATAGTTTGCTGTTCTTTTATGGCTGCTTCGTGATTCTGTAATGCATTTTCATGCCGAGAAAAAATAGGTTGGAAATGCTCACAAATTTGTGTTTTTACGTCATCACAGACTTTTTGACATTTCGATTCAATGTTATGTAACTCAGTAGTTAAATATTCACGTGTTTGTTCAAGTGTGGTGTCTAACTTCGGAAGATTTTTTTCCATTGTGTCTAACTGTTGCTGTGTTTGTCTCTGGTGTTGTTCCATTGTGTCTAACTTTTGAAGAATTTGTTCCATTGTGTCTAGCTTTTGAAGAATTTGTTCCATTGTGTCTAACTTTTGAAGCTTTTGCTGTGTTTGTCCCATTTGTTGTATTAATTGTAATAACAATGTACTGGTATCTGAAACATGTTCCTCAGTGCTTTTCGGCAGTGAATTTGCACCGGCAACATTCACATTTTGACAAGCAGAAAATGTGTCTTGACTTATTTGAGAAAACGGTGAGGACCCAAAACCTGAATCTACAGTATTTTGGAGATTGTGTCCTGTCATTTCGGATTCCTGAGGCGAGCTATTGCCGACCGATCGATCGATAATGCTTCCCTGTTCACTAATTGTTTCACTGTCTATGCCATTATTTGCCGCCCGCTCCATTTCCTTATGCACAATTACCAGATCACTAGTTTGAACATTAGTTAATTCATTACACGGTGGCGCTAACACACTGCTTTCGTCTTCACTGTCATTTCTCAGTTTACTTTGGAGCCTAGTATTACGTTTTTCACACGCCATTATTGTCACAATATTTCACACGACAACACAGAAAAGCACAATTTGAAGACCAAAATAAGAAAACACATTAACATAGCACTGAAAATAATATCTAGTTAATTGCAAGCGCAGCTGCGAAATACTTGGTGCAAATCTACATGCATGCCACAACATCAATGAAAGACTGCAACTACAAAGGAGATTCTCTCTACAATTACGCGCTAGCAATAAACAATAGCTACACTAATTACACAAACTACAAAAAAAAATCAGAAGATTCCAGTGAGGTATCCTGGCAGGCGCGCCATATGAAACGTCCCCTTAGAAACATTATACATGACTGTCCTTAAACTGACACACAATATTTTTTTTAGCGCAACGCAATCTGGGTTCAAAAATCCGTACAAAAGAATGGCCCTGACTAACATTAACCTATACGTTTCACAAATCACTTACCTCACAAAAATCTTCGTAACTCGAACTACTGCAATACAGCGAGCGCCACTACTGCCAGCTAAATAAAAGATTCAAACTACGGAAGGCACTAATTACTGATAGGTATAGTTAGCAAATGAAAGATTTTAATAGAGAACAAACAATGTATTTAACTTAATACTCATAATATATATAGCAGTTCATGACATCCAGTCTTACAGATTTCAAAACTCCGCTATTTCTCTCCCCACATCCACCACTTCTGGCGGCTCACCTCCAACTGCGCCAGGCTACGCACTGTTAACATCCAGCTGCCCAACACTACAATGGCAGACAACAATGCAAACTAGTCACAGACTGCACACAGCACAGCCAGTGATTCTCATACAGAGCGCTACGTGGCGTTGCCAATAAGAGAACATAAACAGCCTACTTACAGTACTATGCTGCAGAAATTTCGCTGGGAAGATCGCTTACAGATCCTGCATACAGTCGCAATCTTCCACGTGCGACGTCCATATTTTTAGAGCGGAAAGACAGTCGTTGCCGTCAATTTGTTTCGGACGAGGAGGCGCACGCTTGAGTATCGTAATGGTTCTGTAGGCACCGCAAACATTTTTCCATGAAGGCATTACCGTCTTGTCGCATACTTGTATAAACGTAATAACAATTATGGTGATTATTTTTGAAATAATAATAATAATTTCCTTACTTTTTCCCAACTGTCTCGCTTTCGTTTAAATGCGCCTTAATGTGTTTCTCTTTTTGTTTTCATCCCCCACAGAATTCTTTCTTTCGGACGGCTGTTTTCTACTAAAATGTTGAATTACGTCAGTCAGTAAGTTTCATATCGGCAAACAAAACTAAAACTTACAGATTTAATCTTGGTATCTTGTCTGGAAAGGGACATTTGCGTCAGTCAGTGGGGCTTGCTTGCAGTTGATTACGTCTCAGATTATAAATCTATAAATAAACAAGAAACGTCATGTTCCTTCAGGGATTAGATATAAATATCGCATGACTTTTAGCTCGGGTAAACGGCCCTGAAGCGTTAAAAATATAGCTGGATGCAGATTACGTTTCGAGTGCGACTTTGTAATCTCCACATTAATCCGTGGAAGATGATCTGGTAGCTTGCAGATACGACAATAGGGACAAGAGTTGACCATGCACGTTCCAGCCCGCTGTAAGCTATGTACAGTGTTTTGGAGGGTGAATGGTCAGTAACAAAGATGTAACAAAAGTCAAGTCATAATTTTAATACGCGAACAAGAAAATTGAAGTACAGATTTTGTATGTTAATCGTACAACGAGGACAATGATCCTTATGTGATTCGAAAGATACTTTGCCATAGATGTGCGCTAAGAAAAAATAATCTCTGTATTTAGCCATTAAGAGTCGTAAAAGGAAATAGAAGTTTTCACATTTGTAACACTAATCTTTCATTCTCTATCACGCATTAAAATCTCCAATGCCTGAAAATTGAAAACTGTAGAGCTGCCAACCTCTGCCTAGCGCACAGATCAAGTGCTACAGTAGAATTGACAAATGAAAGTGACAACATTTCGTGAGATCGTATTTTAGGGGCTTTCGTGCTTACATGGATTTGCAGTACAACATGCATATCTGGCATGTAAAATGCGGCAACTGCTAAGTCAATGATGATGTCTGTAAATAGCGTTGTATATTGGCGTCGTTATTTCGCTTAGTTTTGTGTAAAAGTAATTACGTTATAGTTTGCTGCCACTATCTGAAACTTTAAAGTAAGTTCCGAATTTGTAATTTCTTCACTTTGAATATGTAAGACTTCCGATATCCCTTAGTATGCGGAAACCATATTTGTTTTAGTGTATGCCTAGAAGGAGAATGCTAACGGGTCAGAGTGAAAGACGCAGGGCTAGGCAGACACAGTTTTTGCGTCGAGAAAGTAATAGCAATGTGAACATTCATAATGATAACGCATCTGTTTATCGAAAACTGAAGTACTGATTCTTAAAATTAATTATACAATGTGACAAATCAAACTTGCATAACGGGTAAGGAACTTCGCCGTAGATGTGAACAAAAGGAAACCATCATGTGCGTCCATAACCATTAGGATAGGTAAATAGAAGCACACACATGTAAAAACTTTTCCTTTGTCTCTGACACTGCTACCAACTTCCAGGACCGAAGCTGCTATATCGTTGAAGTTGTCAACAGTGGAAAACGAAACGTAGTAACGAAGTCGTCGGGGACAGCAAACGTTCTTTATTAACGTCGTTTTTTCACTTACTTTGGTCAAAGAGAAAACGGAACTAACTCTGTGTTCATTTTCCGCCGTCACCACCAAATGTAGTGTGTTCCTAATTTTCAGTATCTGCATTTTGAGTAGCTACGACGTCCTGTATTCTAACGAAACTGTACTTGTTTTAGGCTATGCCTCGAAAAAGAACATTAACGGGTCGGGCTGAAAGACGAAGAGCTAGAGACACACAATTTTTGTCAGATGTCAGTAACGATAATTCTATTGTCGTTCTAAAAGATACAATTAAATGTGCATGGAACATAATTACAAATAATTTTGAGAACTGTAATTGCGCTTTGATGAATTTACAACGCAGGTATTGTAATGCAAATCATTTCGCGTCTGAGATGACCTTATACGATACAATGGCACTCACATTGTGTTGTCATAAGGGTAAAATTAATTTGTCAACGTAGTGTATCAAAGACTCCCTTTAAATGCTTGAATAATTAAAGAGAAATTAAAGAACTGTTTCATAGACACACGTAGCTACAACGCAGCATTTGCCAGGGATCAGTTCTGCGGCTAAAATTTCACTTTAAGATACATGACATTATCCATCGCATATGAGATTCATTGACGCAATTGGTCGAATTTTGACCACAGGCGATACTAGTTCTATTAATATGCTTAGGTCTGCTGATCAGATAGCATAAAATCCCACACAGCAGGTGAAGAATGACTTTATTGGTTGCTGCAAAGTATGATTGGTTGATTTGGGAAGAGAGGACCAAACAGCGAGGTCACCGGATCAAATGCAAAGTATGCATGACGCGTTTTGGAGTTACTTCCATCTTCAGAAATCTAAGTGCAAAGGAGACACAAGGACAAGAGCGTTACTGGTCGTGTACATAACAGAAAGTCCAAAGCGGACTCACATGCTGTACAGAGAGGTCTCGATAACGTGCAGACGCCACGGTACACCTGACAGGTCTTTATGGTGAATTGTCTTCAAAGAAGAACGGATGGAGAATAAAGATGCTTGTGAACCCACCTCACACCATCACATAGGGTCAGTGCAACGGCTCTTCATGCACAACACGCGATTTAACAGTACCCCAAATTCGGCAGGTCTGTCTATTCACTGCACCATGTAGTGTAAAATCAGCCTCTTCACTGTACAGAATATTACCCAGCTATAAGTCACCAACTTCGATCCGCGCCAGAAACCGAAGAGCGAATTCATAATGTTTCTGCGCATAGTGAGGTTTCAGTTGCTGCACTGTCTGGATGTTGTACGGGTATCAGAGTAAAGTAAATCGCAGAATATCTGTGGTGTTGACCATGGGATGGATGATTATCGTCTCACTGCACAAGCTCTACCCGGGGCACATTCTGCGTAGTCAGTGCATCAACGGCGACCTCGTCACTAACTTCCACCGGGGTAGGACGACTTCCTCTTCCGGGTGTAGGTCTTGTAGAACCCCAAATGACCCCCGACCGCCGAATCATGAGTACCATGCTAACTAGTTCCTGTGGAGTACAGACCTTGACTTCACCATGGCTGTCTCCCCCTTTACACAAGAGGCCCCCACGAAGGCAATAGCCAGTAAAGACCTCGCCATCCGCCAACTGCTGCCAAATCGATCCCCACCTAGGGTCTTCATCCTGTTTGTCAGCTAAGTCGCAGAAGACACCGGGTGTCTCGGAGAGAAGTAAATACACGCCAAGATCCGTCTCCACGTGGCCCTTGCCTTCCCCAGACTCTCCCGCAAACATACGGCTGAGAGCGTCGGCCACTTCATTGTCACTGCCCCTAATATGCCGAACCCGGAGATAAAGTCATCTTAACTTCGGCATGATTTTTAGCGAACTTATTAATCAAAGATTAAGTTCTGGCACTGGCCAAATAACTCGAGGAGGCTCATTTGTTTCAGTTCAGTTGTATTGCTCACCTGTTCTCCAGATAAAGTTGTGTAGTTTATATCTCAGAATATTGTCTGCCATTGATGTCTGTTGTGTTAGAGATAATTGGCAGCGGTCGACGCATGCATACTGGGAGCAGAGCACCACGGGGGCAGAGAGATATTTAAGGCCATGTCCTCTCCTTCTCATCTTGGGTTATTTTGTCACTTTTGCGTGATTCCATCTTTCTGGTGGAGGATTATAGCATCCGAAATTCAGTTGCATTTCAAAGTTGAGTATATTTCTATGTCATTCCCTGTCTCGTGGATCTCTCGTATTGATCTGACTCCTTTGTCTGCTCATGTCTATCGCCATTTCACACGAAATTTTTAAACAACCTCATTTTAGGGGTATTGTCATATGATCATGTTCTAGTTGTAATCATTCTAAGAATATTGTTGATTAATCAACTGAGTAAGCAAGTGTGAAGATCGGTTTGGTCAAAATTAAAGCACCTCCTTAATTGTTTTAGTCATTTGTATATAGTTTTGTTTAGGAATGTTGGCTAGCCAAACGTTAAAAAAATCTGTGTTCGTACGCTTAATCTGTTTCTCAGCTGATTGGAAGCAATGAGAGTTCTGCTGGGAATTCTATGGACATTTGTACTATTTAAGTAAAGCTAACTAAGTATATTTGCCTATTCATATCCAAATTTCAAGTTTTACGGGTCTTGTTCCATGTAAAGAAATTTATTTATTATTTTTCCAACTGATCTGGCCTTATAAGGCAGTCTCCTGTATTACTGTGATTGTGATTTTATAATACTTTCGATTGTAATAAAATATGTAGCAACTACAACATATTACTATTGTGATTTTGGTGTGTCACTACCATAACTCATTTCATAGAGGATGAAATGTTTCATGAAAATAATTCAGTGTGAAAGAATTTTTAAAGCTAAATCTATGAAAATTGTGTTATTGAAAAATACGTGTTTCACTGTTTTTGGAACTACAACCTCCCATGAGGTGCAATAAGGGCACACATATTCACTGACTCATCGCCTTCCAGCCCAACCTGGAAAGTATACGAACTTGAAATTTGATGAAGGTGTAAATCTTACGCTGTAAGCATCATTTAATAAGAAATTGTTCGAAATTCCACTCCTAAGGGGGTGAAATATGGGTTGAAAGGGTTTTTTAAAATTTGTCCCTATTGAAGCTAGAACTACAAAACTACGAAAAATGGCATTTGGTTTCTTTGTCAGAAACACATAAAAAACAGGTTTTAAGCATTTTCCGAAATTCTTCCATTAGGGGAATAAAATAATTACTGAAAGTTTTTTGAAAATAAATCATTATTAAAGAACTACTAAAGCATTTTTAAAGCTGCGTCTATGAAAATTGGATTTGAATTCTCGGTTGGATGTAAAAAAAAGTGTTTCGTTGTTTTTGGAAATTTAACTCACCAATAGAGTGAAATAGGGGACGAAAAGTTTTATGAAATATTTCACTATGAAAGCATTTTTAGAACTAAATCGATGAAGATTTAAATTTGGCTCCTCAGTTCTAAATAGAAGAATACATGTGTAATTGTTTTTGAAAATTCAACCCCTAAAAGGTGTGAGATGTTTCTGAAAATGTTTCATTGTGAAAGCATTACTAAATATATCTCAGAATTCGTATTTGGCTCCTCTGTTAGAATTTTTAAATGTTGCACTGGTTTTGGAACTTCAATCCTAGGGGGATGAAAAATTTTAATGAAATATCTATTGCGTTATATTACAATATTTTAAGTCTGCATCTATGAAAACCGGTATTTCACTTCTCAATTAGATATACAGAAATATGCGTTAGGGAATGAAAGATTCTACAGAGATATCACCACAAGACTACAAATGGCTTGATTAACAAAAACCTTGGACTCCAGCTATCGGCATTGCTTTTTGGTCATAAGAACATTCAGTAAAAGACCATGCTTCAATGGTGTTAATTACCGTGAAAAGTTAAGAAAGTATTGCAATTTACAAAAGACATAAAAAACGATTAAAGAAAAAAATTTTTTTGCAGACCATACGGTCTACACAAGTAAAGAAGCGGATGATAAGCCAGCTCTTTATGCAAATGAGTTGGTAAGTTTAAGTTCCGAGACATGTCATGCAGCAGGAACCAAATCCTATAGTTGCTACGATTGGCTAAAGGGAAATTTTTGCAGAATCAAGGGAAATCACTTCTACAAGTGGCTGAGAATCTCATAATGAATAAAAATTATGTATTGAAGATTCCAAGGTGGGAGACGCAAGATTCCTCCCCCCTCCTCTCGCCCCCCCCCCTCCTCCCATTGCTATCTTCCTTTTCCTATAGCAAAAAAAAAAAAAAAAAAAAAAAAAACGAGAGAAATTTCCGCTGTGAAACAATTTGCAAACAAGAGAATGGACCTTGAAATTTCACGCTTCAAAGTTTTAAGCCCTCCTCTTTCTGTATGTTGATTAGAAACTGTTAACCCACATGTGAAACCTTAGTACATAATTCCTGTGACATTTGATCAACGGTGTTCCTTAAGGACAGGTTCTGATTAAAAACTTTCAAAAATTCAATTTCTTTGTAATTGCATTTTTTTAAGGGTGTACTTGTCTAGAATCTTGGAACGGAAAGGTTTTTTTTAATCCTTGCGTTACAAAAGTTTCTACAGCCCATTGTTTGAAGCAGTGTGACGGCTGCCATGAGCCGCCCGGGATAGCCGTGCTGTCTCAAACGCCTTGTCATGGTTCACGCGGCTCCCCCCGTTGGAGGTTCGAGTCCTCCTTCGGGCATGGTTGTGTGTGTGTGTGTGTGTGTGTGTGTGTGTGTGTGTGTGTGTGTGTGTGTGTGTGTGTGTGTGTGTTGTCCTTAGCATACGTTACTGTAAGTAGTGTGTAAGCATAGGGACTTGTGAGGTGTCAGGCAAATCTAACACCTTCCATGAAAACCCTGACATGATAAGCAAATCCAGTAGTATGTCACATAGCTCCGAATAAATCGTGACATTAAATTAACCAAAGTAATACGAGTAACGAGTGAGCAAATGGAATATCACAGACTAACACAAGAATGCCTAAATGCATGTCATACCTTCCCACCATGAGACAGACGCAGTTCCGAGGGGAGAAACGAGAACAGAAGCCGAGAGCAGAACCGTGTTAAGCTAGAAGGCCCTACGATAAGGGACGGACGGACACCCACGTCGCCAGCTAACTGCTAGGATCACACCACCCGCAAGTTTTAACGTGAGACTTTTTCGCGTCTCTGTTACGTTGCAAACTTTAAAAACATTGCCCCACCACGAAAAGTATAATGTTTCTCATTGGATAGACAGAATTTTTGTAGGCGGAGCTTAAGGTTAACATTGAGACCCTGATTGGTAAGATGAAAACACATCCAGATAGTTTTTTTTTTTAACCAACTTCGGTAAGTTGTAGTAAGGAGAAGTTAGGGAGAGTTACTTCCGAGACGGCGAGATGAGCGTAGCTGTGCTGCACGCCGCCCCCTGACGAACACCGACAAGGTAATGAACGCACGCGATGCCGCATAACAGCGCATAAAGCTTCTCTCAGAACTGCAGAAGTCTCATCTGTTACATCCCTTTTTTGCGTAATACTAGTGTCGATCGTCAATTAAAGCTCATGGTGTTCACATTTGCCACTTGAAGTAAAAATCTGAAACGCGATGATTTTTCTGTTATATAGTTATTGAGAAGCCACATCAGCCACTGTAATTTACGACAAGTTAGATAAGTAATTAAAGATAATTGAGGATCACTGTACACCATTTTGATAGTTTTCTCTCATGTGAAACTTAATTTAAACCTACATTATAGATGTGATATGGCATAGGTCATCCTTTGATCCATGGTAGAACTTGGAAACCCATTCAGAGAATATTCGTTCACATTTTTGTTGGTTTTTACCATCCTGTATTAAAACATCTCCTTTTACCAATAGTGCAATTTATAAACAATGTTTTGTGATTAGAATAAAATTTCCAATGGTAAACTTAACTGCTTTTTCGACGTTATTTTACCAGCTAACTAAAAATAGGAAAGCCTTGAACCCCTTCCACTAAATTTAGTTAGTATTAAGATTCTTTTACAGGGAGTGCAGTGGAGCTGACGCTGAAATCATTAAGTATTTGGTTATATCATCGCTAGTCTCACTGAACTCTTCTGAATTCTACATGTCATGTGTGGTCTGGCGTCTCCTTACCAGCAACAGGTCCCAGGTTCAAACTAGTCAATTCCCTAAAAAACACGCTCAGAGCGTCGTTGCGCGAAAGTGGTAGGGAGACACGATATAGAACAAGCAGACACCACGCAGAATGTTTAGAGACGGATGGTTCAAATGGCTCTGAGCACTATGGGACTTAACTTCTGAGGTCATCAGTCCCCTAGGACTTAGAACTACTTAAACCTAACTAACCTAAGGACACCACACACATTCATACCTGAGGCAGCATTCGAACCTGCGACAGTAGCGGTCACACGGTTCCAGACTGAAGCGCCTAGAACCGCACGGTCACACCGGCGGCTAGGGACTGATGACCTCAGCAGTTTGGTTCCACAGGAGCTTACCACAGACGGACGGTTGCCATGGGACACTCTTGAGTCGGAAACGCTTGCTCAGGAAGAAGGCCTACACTACGCTTATCCGTCCGCTTTTAGAATATTGTTGCGCGGTGTGGGATCCTTTCCAGATAGGACTGTCGGAGTTCAAAGAAGGGCAGCACGTTATATCGCGGAATATGGGAGAGAGTGTCACTGAAATGATAGAGGATTTGGGATGGGTATCATTAAAATAAAGGCGTTTTTCGTTGTGACGAAATTCCAATCACCAACTTTCTCCTCCGAATGCGAAAATATTTTGTTGACAGCGACCTACATAGGAAGAAACGATCACCTCGATAAAATAATGGAAATCAGAGCTCGTACGGAAAGATATAGGTGTTCGTTCTTTCCGCGCGCTATACGAGATTGGAATAATAGAGAATTGTGAAGGTATATAAAGATAGTAACTCTTCTCGAAAGAACAGGTACCACTGATGACCGTGCAGCTTCTCTAGAATAAATGATAATTAATTGAAATGCTCAGCTGCCGACAGGTGTTGATGTACCTCGGGGTACACATTTTCAGCTGTCCCCATCGAGGTATATCAACACCTGTCGGCAGCTGAGGGTTTCAATTAATTATCATTTTTTCTAGAGAAGCTGCACGGTAATCAGTGGTATCTGTTCCTTCGAGAACAGTTACTATCTTCATATATGTAGTTAAAGGCTACCCAGCCATTGACCTTCGTCTGTGCGAATGCGCAAAGATTGCCCGAACTCTTACGGGAATCGTCACCTTAGTGTGCCCGAGTAATGAGTGGATTGGCAAATACCTATTACGTCCATTACGTATGTTGAACAGTTGGGAATGTGGGTCTCACGGGAAGCGTGCAAGGGTTAAGTCCCTGCAGTCGCGCTATTCATCTGTGTCCTCGTTGGCTCAGATGGATAGAGCGTCTGCCATGTAAGCAGGAGATCCTGGGTTCGAGTCCCGGTCGGGGCACACATTTTCAGCTGTCCCCATCGAGGTTGTATCAACAACACCTATCGGCATCTGAGGGTTTCAATTAATTATCAATTCTGAAGGTAATTCGATGAACCTTCTGCCAGGCACTTAAATGAGATTTGCAGAGTATCCATGTAGATGTAGATGAAAACTCGTCCCGTGTCGCACGTGCTCAAAACGATTCATACTACAGAATGCATGCAAACATACTCGCTGAAATACTGACGAATAACGAATGCTGCACATCCAAGTTACACAGATCGGCCTTTCCTGCCAAGAAGAACAGGGAATTGCTATGTAGGAAGAATTCGAGCTAGAGGTAGGTCTCATAAGCACTCCTTGAATTGCAGACTAAACGTAAATAACGAAAATGTATTTTTGGTAAAAATTGGTCAAAACATAATCCTGTGCCCTCCGTATTGGATAAGCCGTTTTGAATATTGAAAATCTGACTTCAGCTTCCTGTTCAGCGACATTAAAAATATATATGTAACACTCAGATCACGCAAATCGAAGTAATAATATAACTAAAAGTTTTCCCTAAAGTTTGAACACTTTTTTTTTGAGAAACGTTTTTTTCTCAGAACGGCATGCAGCATAAACTAAAAGTGATTCAACCTCTTAACTTCTACCTCGGACCCCGAAAAGTAAACATTTTTCTTAGGAGCTTATAGCTATAATATGACATTTGTTAATATTAACTAATTTTTGTGTGGGCATAAGGAGTGAAACAAACCCCCAAAAATCGAACTCAAAGTTCGAATTAGCACTGTATCGTTAAATTTAAGGTTGTTTCATTGCGGTTCGGTATGCGCTCCCATAAATTTTATGTAATATCGACTGATGTTATCCATTTTTAATTTCAGAGAAATAATGTAGTATCAACTGATGTTATCCATTTTTGATTTCAGGTAACATCTGAGGGGCCACACTGCACGCACTCTGCGTACTTCAGACTCGCAGGCCCTTGATCAAATCATAATTACGGGCGCCATTTTTTTTTACTGAAAATCTAAAATAAAGCTCATAGTATGATCACTCGTAATTCCCAAACAGATCCTTCGAATGTATTTTCATTGTCTCAAAAAAATTTCCAAATGTACCATTTTTTGCTCATTTGAATGAGAACCTGGCCGTAATGGTGGAATATAGTCACGAGATTTTTTTCGGAGACGTTGTACGTTCGCGAGAAGAATTTCGTTCCACGCGTGTCGATGGACATTCCACAGATATTACTGTGTGTGTGTGTGTGTGTGTGTGTGTGTGTGTGTGTGTGCTACTCAGTCGTGCCATTTTAGTGTACATCTTTGCATAGTTTTCCTTTCACGATGTAAACAGTGCTCGGCTCAGTTGCTAACTGGCCATTGAGTGGTTCCGAAGGTGTCGGATGTGCGGTGCGTTCGGTCTGCTAAGACAACAACAGACTGGCGTGGTGCGATGGCAGAAGCAGACACTGAGGGAGCTAGCTGTAGGGACGCCAGCGAACAACTTATGCCAAGTAAGACGAAGAGAACTATTCTAAAATTATGAGCCGTCTCGAAAGTGTTTATCATTAGTAAATCTTGTAGTTGAGACTGACAATCAATCTACAATAACTGACAGTTTTGCCTAGAGAGAGATACAGGAAATCCCCCCCTCCTGAAAGAAATTTTGGTTGTGATGACTGGCCGATGGGTAGTGTAGCCCAAGATCTAAGTTAGGTTGTAAGGAGGTAATTTGATTGAGAGTTGTTTATGCCAACGATTATGAATGCCGAGTAAACGTTGTGCGAACAGATTGCCCTGTAGCGTAGCCTAGTGTTTCCGTCCGCGCCATATTTAACACATTTTCTCTAGCTGTGTACAAAAGTCGCACAACAGCCACGAAAACTAAGTTTCTGGTGGGGGGAGGGGAGAGTCCACTATGTAACTTTCAGTACAATTTTTAGTAAGCGCCGAAACTAGCCGAAATAGAAGCGTAATTTTAACTATATTTCCGTTTGTGGGAAAATAGTGGTTCTCCTCTTTCGGCAGCAATTGTAATATGTAGGCGACTTCTTAGAGTTTTTTTAACTCTGAATCATGATCTCAATAGACGCAGAGCTTTTTTTACGTTACTTGATTCGTGGTCTATAGTAAACAATGCAACGGTCAATTCATTGAAGTGCGACGTGTGTCTGCAATGTTCGTAAGGCCAAGTTTGTATATATTCGGTGTCTGTTTTTTTTTTATTGTTTTGCCATATACTGTATAATTAAGGCGAGGAGGATAATGTTCAAGGACCACTGCATTAGCAGTCTATGGAGAAATTGAGAATTTGGATCTGATGAACGGCATGCTCGGGCAGTTGGTGCAATTAGGTTGCCGACTGCGTAATTCGGACACAGTGATCATTGCCTCTCCCTAGTAACCATGGGACTCGGGTGCTAATCCTGATCTGGCACAAATTTTCAACAGTGCGCATTGACTTAAGTCAGTGCCCATTGTGAGCTAATGTAATTGTTTCGGTGTCCAATTGTATTTTGTTAACGATACGCCGTTTCGCTTTGTCATGGATAACAGCTTTGGAAAGCGTACAGGCTGTACAGGTTATATTGATATTTGCTCGTCGTTAATCCAAGGCAACTATAGCGATTTTCAAACACAGTTGTAGTGCGTATTAAGGCTACATATGTATTTGTGCCCTCTGTTTCTTTACCAAAAACTTATTCGTAGGTAATTTCCCTTTACTGATTTTTTGTTTATTTATAGCCTGCAGGCTTGGATGAAATATGAAACACATGTCCGAAGTTTCTATTGATGCTGCAGATACTGTTTTATCCGTACTACGGGCACAAACTCTTCATCTAATACAGGACACAATTTGTCTCGAGATTTAGCAATTTTTCGTAATATAGGCCTAGCTTCGATATATTTTTCTCTAATTCTTGTTTGGATTTAATCTTAAAACACACTAACTCTTCCACCAATTATTCGATAAATGATTTCATCCCTTTCGTAGCCTACAGTTCCTAAACGGTCGATAATACGTATTATTAATTTCCTTTCTCACTTTTATTTCCTGTAGAATCTCCTGTTTATGGTCATTGCTAACCTGTTTTACGTTCTCACTTTTATTATTTTTATTTTTCTAGTTTTGTGACTGGTAGCCAAGTTTTCTTTGAATTCGGTTTTTAATTCTGAAATAGTAACAGTTAAAGGTCGAGTGAAGATTGCGATCTATTTGAGGAGAGTGGTTCGGAGATCTTTTATATTAGACGTACACAGGTCATGGAGATCCGTATCTATATAAAATTACTTCAAGTGTAATGTAGCCCATTCTCTTGTCATGATCTCGGCTGTATCGTAGCGCACTGTCTCGGTTCGGTCGGAGATTTTGGTTTAGAGTTGCCGAAGTCAACGAAAGTGATTACGAAGTCAAGACTGTGCTAACAGAACGATCTGTAGCGTAGTCCAAAATGTTCTTTCGGTCCTTTTAAAATCTCTTTTAATTAAAAATAACTAAAGCTGCAAGATAAAAAGACAAAAACTATTACGTAATAGAGAAATCCCAGACTACTGTGGTGTACGTTGTGTACGTATACTAATTTGTTAGTGAATATATATTTTTTACTCATTTGCTGGATTCCAGTTTTCCGCTTTTTGCGGCGAAAAACCTTTTCCTGCGAAGGGCCCATTAGCTTGTCGGTTATATTCGTGACTTTCTCGACGGTCAGTTATTTCATGGTAGTCTATCCACCGGCGTCATTGTTAGCATCGAATATATATATAAGTATTAGGAAGTGTAATATGAAGCTAACGCATGAGTATGTCTAATGATGAATAAGAAAAATAGGATTGCGGGTTAGCTACTAGAAGCAGCATAGTGAACGCGTTATTGTGGCCAAGATAGACACGAAGCCCAAGCCCACCACAGTAGTACAAGTAGTCCGCAGATGACGAAGAAATTGATGAAATGTGTGATAAGATAAAAGAAATTATTCAGATAGTGGAGGGAGATGAAAATTTAATAGTAATGGGTGACTGGAATTCGATAGTAGAAAAAGGAAGAAAAGGAAGCGTAGTAGGTGAATATGGAATGGGGGTAAGAAATGAGAGGAAGCCGCCTGGTAGGTTTTTGTCCAGAGCATAACTTAATCATAGCTAACACTTGGTCCAAGAATCATGAAAGAAGGCTGTAAACGTGGAAGAGACCTGGAGATATTGCAAGATTTTAGATAGATTATATAATGGTAAGACAGAGATTTAGGAACCAGGTATTAAATTGTAAGACATTTCCAGGGGAAAATGTGGACTCTGACCACAATCTATTGGTTATGAACTGTAGATTAAAACTGTAGAAACTGGAAAAAGGTGGGATTTTAAGGAGATGGGACCTGGTTGAACTGACAGAATCAGAAGTTGTAGAGTGTTTCAGGAAGAGCATTAGGGAACGATTGACAGGACTGGGGGAAAGTAATACAGTAGAAGAAGAATGGGTAGAAGGCAGCAGAGGATCAAGTAGGTAAAAAGACGAGCGCTAGTAGAAATCCTTGGGTAACAGAAGATATATTGAATTTAATTGATGAAAGGAGAAATTACAAAAATGCAGTAAATGAAGCAGGCAAAAAGAAATACAAACGTCTCAAAAATGAGATCGATAGGAAGTGCAAATGGCTAAGCATGGATGGCTAGAGGACAAATGTAAGGATGTAGAGGCGCATATCACTAGGGGTAAGATAGATACTGCCTACAGGAAAATTAAAGTGACAGCATAGGTGGGGGTGGTGGGAGCACTCATGGGAAAATTCCTGCAATGGTGGGTGTTAGAGCTGCACCTTTTTTAGATTGAAGTCAGCTGATAGGTATTCCTGCTTAAGGGAATTCTCTCTAACAAAAGAACCACTTTTGACAAAGCTTAGGCATCCGAGTAATGAGGGAATTAGTATATTTCATCAAAATGTAAAAGGATTAGAGATAAAGTTAGTGAACTGCTTATAGATGTTGACTCAGAAGTTATTGGTATATCTGAACACTTCTTAAATAAGGAGGTAATTCAGAGGCTTCCTTTACCACGATACAGGTTGGCTGGCAGCTTTTCTAGGAGCTGTTTGCGGTGTGGGGGAGTAGCCATGTATGTGGAAAACGGCATCCCATTAGAGTCAATTGATGTTTCAAAGTACTTCACTGAAAATATGTTTGAATGTTGTGTAGGTGTGGTTGAATTTAATGGAGCTAAACTTCTAATTGTTGTTATTTATAGATCCCCAGACGCCGATTTCACAACATTTTGCTAAAGTTAGAGGAGGTTCACTTTATAGGAAATACAAAAAGTTAGTTATATGTGGTGACTTCAATATTAATTGTATAAGTGATTCTGCAAGGAAACGGATGCCGGTAGACCTCCTTAATTCATATAATCTTATGCAAACCTTGTTCTTTCCAACGAGAGTGCAAGGGAACAATAGAACAACCATAGACAACATTTTTGTTCCCAGAATGAGATTTTCACTCTGCAGCGGAGTGTGCGCTGATATGAAACTTCCTGGCAGATTAAAACTGTGTGCACGACCGAGACTCGAACTCGGGACCTTTGCCTTTCGTGGGCAAGTGCTCTACCATCTGAGCTACCGAAGCACGACTCACGCCCAGCCTCACAGCTAGTGAAGCCGATGACATTATAATTCTGTCAGAGACAGCAAAGGACCTGGAAGAGCAGCTGAACGCAATGGAGTGTCCTGAAAGGATGATATGAGCATCAATAAAAGCAAAACGAGGATAATGGAATGTAGTCGAATTAAGTCAGGTGGTGCTGCTGCGGGAATTAGATTAGGAAATGAGACACTTGAAGTAGTAAATGAGTTTTGCTATTTGGGGAGCAAAATAACTGATGATGGTGGAAGTAGAGAGGATATAAATTGTAGGCTGGCAATGGCAAGGAAAGTTTTTCTGAAGAAGAAAAATTTTTTAACATCAAGTATGGCTTTAGGTATCAGGAAGTCTTTTATACGAGTATTTGCATGGACTGTAGCCATGTATGGAAGTGAATCATGGACGATAAAGAAGAGAATAGAGGCTTTAGAAATATGGTGCTACAGAAGAAAGCTGAAGATCAGATGGATAGATCACATAACTAATGACGAGATATTGAATAGTATTGGGAGAAGAGGAGTTTGTGGCACAACTTGACTAGAAGAAGGGGTCGGTTGGTAGGACACGTTATGAGGCATCAATTTAATATTGGAGGGCAACGTGGAGGGTAAAAATCGAGGAAGGAGATGAATACACTAAGCAGATTCAGAAGGATGTTGGTTGCAGTGGGCATTGGGAGATGAAGCTTGCACATGATACAGTAGCATGGAGAGCTGCATCAAACCAGTCTCTGGACTGAAGACTACAACAACAAAAATACACTCCTGGAAATTGAAATAAGAACACCGTGAATTCATTGTCCCAGGAAGGGGAAACTTTATTGACACATTCCTGGGGTCAGAGACATCACATGATCACACTGACAGAACCACAGGCACATAGACACAGGCAACAGAGCATGCACAATGTCGGCACTAGTACAGTGTATATCCACCTTTCGCAGCAATGCAGGCTGCTATTCTCCCATGGAGACGATCGTAGAGATGCTGGATGTAGTCCTGTGGAACGGCTTGCCATGCCATTTCCACCTGGCGCCTCAGTTGGACCAGCGTTCGTGCTGGACGTGCAGACCGCGTGAGACGACGCTTCATCCAGTCCCAAACATACTCAATGGGGGACAGATCCGGAGATCTTGCTGGCCAGGGTAGTTGACTTACACCTTCTAGAGCGCGTTGGGTGGCACGGGATACATGCGGACGTGCATCGTCTTGTTGGAACAGCAAGTTCCCTTGCCGGTCTAGGAATGGTAGAACGATGGGTTCGATGATGGTTTGGATGTACCGTGCACTATTCAGTGTTCCCTCGACGATCACCAGTGGTGTACGGCCAGTGTAGGAGATCGCTCCCCACACCATGATGCCAGGTGTTGGCCCTGTGTGCCTCGGTCGTATGCAGTCCTGATTGTGGCGCTCACCTGCACGGCGCCAAACACGCATACGACCATCATTGGCACCAAGGCAGAAGCGACTCTCATCGCTGAAGACGACACGTCTCCATTCGTCCCTCCATTCACGCCTGTCGCGACACCACTGGAGGCGGGCTGCACGATGTTGGGGCGTGAGCGGAAGACGGCCTAACGGTGTGCGAGACCGCAGCCCAGCTTCATGGAGACGGTTGCGAATGGTCCTCGCCGATACCCCAGGAGCAACAGTGTCCCTAATTTGCTGGGAAGTGGCGGTGCGGTCCCCTACGGCACTGCGTAGGATCCTACGGTCTTGGCGTGCATCCGTGCGTCGCTGCAGTCCGGTCCCAGGTCGACGGGCACGTGCACCTTCCGCCGACCACTGGCGACAACATCGATGTACTGTGGAGACCTCACGCCCCACGTGTTGAGCAATTCGGCGGTACGTCCACCCGGCCTCCCGCATGCCCACTATACGCCCTCGCTCAAAGTCCGTCAACTGCACATACGGTTCACGTCCACGCTGTCGCGGCATGCTACCAGTGTTAAAGACTGCGATGGAGCTCCGTATGCCACGGCAAACTGGCTGACACTGACGGCGGCGGTGCACAAATGCTGCGCAGCTAGCGCCATTCGACGGCCAACACCGCGGTTCCTGGTGTCCGCTGTGCCGTGCGTGTGATCATTGCTTGTACAGCCCTCTCGCAGTGTCCGGAGCAAGTATGGTGGGTCTGACACACCGGTGTCAATGTGTTCTTTTTTCCATTTCCAGGAGTGTATGAAGGCACCTGTCTCATGTGTAACCTTCAACAGAAATGGGACAGACAAGAGGGTCAGATTAGATTATATGTACTTTCCGTTGCAATTGATCCATAATGAGGAGATACTCAGTGGGAAACTAATATGCTACTTTACCTTCCACAGATCGCAAGTAGACTGATCATGGACATGGAATGAGAAATGAAAATTTAGACATACTTGTGATTGTACTCGCATTACTTGACACCCCCCCCCCCCCCCCCCCCCGCCTCTCTCTGCTGCCAAGTTATTGAAAATTCGTTTTCCTGAATGATGGAGACTTTCTTGCACCAAAGTAATTAACTTCCAAAATTTTGTGGAGATTATACATGTTTCTAGTAATGACTGCTTGAAATGAGCTGTTGATTTGAAAATATTCATTTGTTTTTAAAGACAAATTTCTAGGGGAGAAGGTATCTTCTATCTCCACCATGTTAAATTGATCTATTTCCACGTCCCTTATCTCAAGCTGTGTTATATTAACGGTAAAACATAAAACATTTCTTACATGCATTTCCACTATTTTCCAACAAGCTGACTATTTTTCATGAATAATATATTAATTGTGAAATTTTTGGAAAAATTTAGAAAGACAGGTTTTATGGGCAAATTTCAAAAATAAAAAGGCAACAGTGTTCTTTATAATAAAGCTTCTCCATGGATTTTAATTCCTACTCCGAATTTTTCTTTTGTTTCCTTTACTGCTTGCTCAATAAACAGATTGGATAACATCGGGGATAGACCACAACCCTGTCTCACTCCCTTCCCCACCACTGCTTCCCTTTCATGCCCGTCGACTCTTCATGCCCTCCAGTAAGACAATTGACCGTTAGAATTCCATGGTTCTAGGATAAATGGTTTGAGAGGAAAGGTACATTTAGTTAGAAAGGTTACGGAAAATTTAAAGTTGTATTGCACTTAGCGACGTACATGCACTCATTTAAATTCATAGTTTCTTTCACTGCATGTGTCATAGATTTCTCTCCTGTTTATTGCAAGCAGCGCACTGTAAAGTTTTTTTTTTAATTTTTTACATCTCTCGTAAAGCTTTTCGTTCCTTTCCAATAGTACGCATGCCGTACAAAAACAAAACATTTGTTTCATGATACTCGCTATTTTATTTCTTGCAAGTCTTCTAGAACTTCTCTCGAAAACTTTGTGGGTAGATCTTGGCATTTGTTTTGTTCAGAAACGAAAAACACCCATGATACGTTATTACTGTAGCAAACAACTGACTACGAGACAAGAAAAAATGTATTCAACAGGTGAAAGCTCAAAGCAACGGGCAAAAATGTCCCTAGGCTTATCATCTCAACGAAGAGCTGTCACAAAGAAACAAGTGGGCATGTCTTACATAGCAAGCTGCCATTTAAACCGACATTTAGGACCTTCAAATAAGGATTTGGACTAAAATGCTTTTATATTCGCACTAAGGGTAAATCAAACTGGTACAATCACCAATAAAAAATTATTTTCATTGTTTTCGAGGTACCTTCTGCCCTTCGGAATAAATATATTGCGAATCAGTAGTTAATATGCCTAGTTCTCCAAACAGGAGACGGCTAGAAACTTTCGAGATGTGGTGGTGTAGAAGAATGCTAAAAAAGTTTATATCGAATAGCTGATGGGGAGATACGAAAACAGATTAGGGAGCAGAGAAATTAATGGCACAACTTGACAGAAAGTAGCGATCGTGGGCAAAGGGCGTATTTCGATTCCACCCGTCCACTTTGACCCATGACGTTTAGCATGACGGTCATTAGCGTTTCGAAGGATACCAGTCGCCTTATTAAATGTTAACTGTGATTGCCTTCGTTTCTAGAGCAATTTATAATGATCGTTAACTATGATTTTTTTCGTAATATATCGTGGTGAACGATGGGAGGAACCCGAGAGCACAGCTTAAATTGTCGTTAAAGAAACGAGTAGCGATTGTATTTTTATCTTTCTTATCCGACACAAACGGGAACCTGGGGTAGAATGGGGTACAAAATTGAAAACTTTGATTAAATGTACAAAAGTGATAAATAAGAGAGTTAGCAATTTTTATATGAACACCTTATGATGTATTAATCACAAAAATACAAGAACATTGCCATAAAATAAAACAACAATATTTTTCACTCAAAAACAGAAATGTATGTCATTTGCCCCATTCTGCCCTGTGCACGCGGCAGAATGGGGTGGTAAGTACAACTGATTACAAAACTGTATAAAATTATCGGAAATGCAGAATATATTGGCTTGCTCGGTATTTATTTAGTTTAAAGTGAATATTAATGCCAAACTACAGTTTTCATGTATTGTATCCTTTTCTTAAGGCTGTTTATAAAATTCACGCACGAGGAAAGACTCATCATCTTCGCTATCTATTCCTGCACGAGAATCGTGTGTCCATTTTTTGCATGTGGAACAAGCGACCCAACCTTCAACTGATTTGGAATAAAATCCACCACAATATAAACATTTACAGTCGGAACTTTTCTCATAATCACTCTCCTTAGGATTGTATTCTGTCCTTTTTCCCATTTATCTTCAGGCCCTTTCTTTCTTTTTTTTCTTAATTTTATTCTCTTTTGCAAATAGTTTTTTCTTTGCACTTTCTTCTTTGGCAAAGTTCTTTTTCTATTTTTCCTTAATAATGGCTTCTAACTCTTTTTTTGTACGGCGAATCAGTTAAAACAACAGTCTTCCCCCTCTTCCGTTTCGCTCTTTTCTTGCTTTCGTTAACTTTTGGCAAGGGCATCAGAATTTGTAGTGAAATATGAAATGAGGAGGTGTTGTCAGTTGTCATCCAAGAGCATCAAGGATTAGAACAATTAGCCTCAATAACTTTGTCATTCTTAGGCGGCAGTTCATTGTTACAATTCGCTGAAACCTCGTCTGCTTGATTATCCAGCCCGTTGGCGTCGTCTTTTTTAGCTGGTGTGCTAGGTGGAGGCAATTCCAATTGTTCAGATATAATAACTTCTTTATCTGACGACCTATTTTGTCCGATGTCAAATGTGTCTGCCGGAAGTAAGTCTGCATCGGTGAATATGGATGGGTCCGTGGGCCGTATTCCATTAGCTTCGAAACATTTAATAGCGGTTTCCATTGTTGCATTCTAGACGAAAGCTGAACCAAAAACCGTTGAAATTTGAAAGATAGTTACGACTTTCCCTGCATGGCTTCGTAGCCATTTTCGAAGCTCATCACTATAACGAAGGCTTAAAAACTTCATAAAAGAAACATCAAGCGGCTGAAGTCTGTGAGAGCAATGTGGTGGTAAAAATAGCAACGAAACGCAACTCTCCCTCGCGTAGTTCATAACGTCAATGTATGTCGTATGTGCTGAGTGGGCATCTAATATAAGGAGAACTCGAAAGTCCTTTTATGCCTTAGAAAATTCCACAAATTTTCGAAACCATACAAAGAATGATTCTGTGGCCATCCATGCAGTGCTGTGGACCTCAGCGCAACCTCCTTCTTCCAGTCCTAACTAAATTTTTTTCTGCTTCTTGTTTCGTGGAAAAATAAGTTTGAGGCATGTAAGCTCCGCTTGCTGACGTACTAATGAGGCTGGTTACAGTTTCGCCCCTTTCTGCAGATGTTAACGATCCTACTTGACGTTTCCCCTTGCAAGCTGCGATCTTCGATTGGTTTTTAGGATTAACCGAAACGCCTATTCCATCACAATTAGATATTTGAGAAGTCATTACTATGTGTTTGCCAGTTACATTTGTTAGCAACGAAAAGAAAAACTATCGACAGCTACTTTATTAAAACCCATGACTCTTGCACCAGATGTTGCTTCGGGTTTGCGAACAAACCCGCATTTGCTTCTTCATTGTTTCATGATGTAATAAACATTTCGATTTGTTTTACTCGACATTTTCGAAAAAGTATCTGGGAAACGTGCAAAAATTGAAAGGCAAAACTGTGCACCTGCCGAAATACGAGTGCGTATACTCATTTGAATCAATTTTCCTTAACCGCTTCTGATATGCTAGAAGTTACCGCACACTTAACAGCAATTGTAGTTGACCGTTTGCCTGTATCGTATAAAGTACAGCCAGTAAAATATTTTTGTAGGGAGGACACAGCATCTCATCTTGAATGGAGGTTCATCTGTACGTGTAAAAGTAGCCACGTGTGCCACAGGGAAGTGTGTTGGGAGCCTTACCTTTCATTTTGTATGTTAACATTACAGATAATATAAGTAAGCTTACATATTTCGAAAATGGTGCAGATATCGACATTGAGGTAACAAAGTTCGTGGGAAGCGATATGCACATACAGGGGATAGGAAAAATAATGTGAACACCTATACTTACATCTACATAGATACTCTGCAAATCACATTTAAGTGCCTGGCAGATGGTTCATCGAACCACCTTCACAAGTCTCTCTTATTCCAATCTCGTATAGCACCCGGAAAGAATGAGCACCTGTATTTTTCCGTAAGCTCTGATTTCCCTTATTTTATCGTGGCGATCGTTCCACCCTACGTAGATCGGTGTGAACAAAATATTTTCGCATTCGGAGGAAAAAGTTGGTGATTGGAATTTCGTGAGAAGATTCCGTCGCAACGAAAAACGCTTTTCTTTTAATGATGTCCAGCCCAAATCCTGTATCATTTCTGTGACACTCTCTCCCATATTTCGCGATAATAGAAAACGTGGTGCCTTTCTTTGAACTTTTACGATGTACTCCGTCAGTCCTATCTGGTAAGGATCCCACATCTCCCAGTACTATTCTAAAAGAGGACGGACAAGCGTAGTGTAGGCAGTCTCCTTTGTAGGTCTGTTACGTTTTCCAAGTCTCTTGCCAATAAAACTCAGTCTTTGGTTAGCCTTCTCCACAACATTTTCGATGTGTTCCTTCCAGTTTAACTTGTTCGTGATTGTAATACGTAGGTATTTAGTTGAATTTACGACTTTTAGATTAGGCTGCAACTTCTCTGGTTGTGATTCGTCTATTCTGCTTCATTAGGGATCTTTCGGGGTCAGTAACGACCTGATATGCGGATATTGAGGGCGTACATTAACTGGCTTCTGTCTTCATTGATTAGTGGCCGCCTTCGAAACGGTTGTACCACTCCTTTAGCCGTGTATTACCCATTACTTCGTCCTCAATCACATGATGGTTTCAACTTGAGAATCGCCGAGCTTGAAGCCAAATGTCATGCAATGACGTCATTTTGCTGACATTACTAAATCCGACGAGTACCACTTGCAAGTGTTCCGAAGTAGTGGAGAAAATCAGGTATGTGTGCTATGTATGCCTGAAAACATGAGCGCACGCACGCCCTGATACCATTGTTGATTTCAACAATTACTAGAGATCGGATATTTTTTGAGCAGCTCTCGTATATAGGCCGTCGCCAGTGATGTCGAAAGAGCAAGATACCCGTAGCTACGCCAGTTGTATAGGTAGTTCGAATGGAGCGGTCTATTGTCCGACGAATCTCCATAACAGCTCCGAACCGAATACTCCAGAGTTCGTCCTTCACGTTAGGAATCAAGCTGAGATCGCGAGGGCATAAGTCCGGGGTGTGTGGTGAGTGGTGCGGCTCTTCCCAGCCCCACATAGCGAACAAATCAATCACGACTTGCACCAAGCGTGCCGAATATTGTCCTGCAAAATGATGGGCGCGTCCTGCAGAAAGTGACGCCGCTTCTTTCTCTCGGTTGTTTTTCTTCTTTGTAACAGTCTGTTTCGTTTTCGAGACTAAACCGCTTAACAGATATTGTTCAAATTTGGCATGGAGACAGTTTGAACCCTGAGAAAGAACATAGCCCACTTTAGAAAGCAAGAAATGTTTTTTTTTACATTAGTGAACGTAAACTACATTAAAACTTACTTATTTTGATGTGTAACTTAAGAATTGTGTAATATATAAGTACTTCAGTAGTTGCCGCGCGGGATAGTCTCTCAAACGGAATTGCTCCCACGTCCGAGGCCTTTCAATATCACGTCTCCCATTCCGCTTGTAGTTCAGAATATTTTGGGGAAGTCTGGGACGTAGCATTCTTACCAGTCTTCACGATATTTTTGAATTTTTTAGTTTCTGTTGAAAATACTTAATTTTTCTCATTTTTCTCTAGTATCTTCATTCCTAATCATTTCTTGTTCTGCAGCCCTTCGAATTTCTTAGGAACCTCATCACTGCCGTCTGAATTTTTTTTGTTTTAACCATGTTTTCGCTTTCATAGCATAACACAGGAACCGCGACCACTTTATAGAATTTCGGGACAATCTCTTTTTGTACTTTATTGCCCAATGTTCTGATAATGGTGCCACAGACAGCTTAGAATTTGTGTAATTTATTTTCAGTATCAGAGTAAAAATCAGATGTTACAGCGTAGCCTAAATGAAAGATTAAGAGACCTGTTCTAAAGCAGGATTATCCAAAACTAGTTTTAATCTGACTGAATATTTTCCTCGAAGTGCACTTATTTTCGTTTTATTACTAGAAATTTTAAAGTTGCATTCGTTGCATATTTCGTTCAGGTGGTATGCAGATCTTTGGAGGTCATTTCATTCACTTGAATCATGTCATCTACAAACAGAAGCACAATCAGGTATTTCTCATTCGTTATCCCAATTCCTATGTCTGCTCGTAGTTCATGCTTTCATTTATGAAAAATGAAGTCAGTGTAAATACTAAAAATGCTGACATAATTTACTCATTTAAATGTATACCGAGCGAACTGGCGCAGTGGTTAGTACACTGTATGATGATGATGATGGATGATGATGATGATGATGATGATGAAGATTGGTTTGTTGGGCGCTCAACTGCGCGGTTATCAGCGCCTGTTCAAAGCCCTAATCTTTACACAGTCTAATCTCGTCACCTTCACGAATGATGACGAAATGATAAGGACAACACACACACCTAGTCCCCGGGCGGAGAAAGTCCTCAACCCGGCCGGGAATCGAACCCGGAATCCCATGTTCCAGAGCAGAAACGCTAGCTACGAGACTCCCATTGGGGAGGACGACGGTTTAAATCCGCGTCCGGCCACCCTGATTTATGTTTTCCGTAATTTTCCTAAATCACTCCAAGTAAATGTCGGGATGATTCCCTTAAAAGGGCACTTCTTTTACCCTTCCTTGACGCAGTGCCATTTCCTGCTGCGTCTCTGATGACCTCAACATCGGTGGCACATTAAATACAATCCTCCTTCCGTCCCTCATTTAAAGGCATAGGTTTAACGCAATAAGTCGGGCGTTAAAAGTTAGAAACTGCTTACACGTCAAAGACAGCATAATTTCATGGCGCGAAAATTATCCAGATTTTATTAACCGTGCATTTGTGCATGGCAGCACTTGGCGACTTCCAACAAACTTCACACAATTTCGAAAATTTCCGAAACTTTTTTTTCCCGCTGATATCCCTGACAGAATGATGAAAGGAAAAAAGACTTTTATCGCTCCTACATTTTAGCTGTTCATGCAGTAAGGCGTCAGCATTAGGCATGAATTTTGAATTTATTACTTCTTTACTACTCACTCTATTCGCAACACATTTGTCTGACAGTATCCACACATATCGCTGAGTGTACCTGAAATATTATAGCATTGTACAACACCTAGCTCATAAACATTCAGATGTTTTCGAAAAACTAGCTTCTCTTAAAACAGAGCGTCTTCAACTGCAAAGTGCTATGCTTCTTCAGGTCAAGTATTTAACACATTAACTGATACGGAAAGTGAACGAACTTCTGAAGGTGGTTTACATATGGGACTTCCAGTCTTCAGATAGCAATTTGGAGGGGAGAAGGGGGTGGTGGTTACGCGGTCTATTTGAAACTTCACACTTTCCGCAAATTATGCAGTTGTCTGTAATGAAGTACTATCTGAAAGAAGCCACGCTCTGATAAGATATCACTGTAGTGCAAAGCATGACAGCTTGGTTCAAATGTTCCCGAAATGTAAAATTGTTCGGTTCACAAAACGAAATAACCTTATCCTACGGGTATAGTGTCAGCGAGTCAAATTCTCAATCGCTCAACTCACACGAATACCTGGGTGTAAAAATTTCTAGAGATTTGAAATGGAACCGTCACATAGACGCAGTCTTAGGGAAAGATGGTGGCAGGCTGCCATTCGTTGGTGGAATTCTAGGAAAATACAATATGTGTACAAAAGAAATTGCTTAGAAATCACTCGTGTGACCCATCCCCCAATATTGCTCGAGATTCTTGGATCATAATCAGATACGACTGCCAGGCGATACTGAATGTATACAAAGAAGGGCAGCACGAATGGTCACAGGTTTGTTCGACCCGTTGAAGAGTGTCACAGAGTTTCTGATGAAATTGAACTGGCAGGCGCTTGGAAACAAACGTAAAATATCCAGAGAAAGTTTACTTGGAATATTCCCGGAGGAATCCTTAAATGTTGAATATAGGCGAATGGTAGTCAATAGAGGGAATGACTGCGAATGCACGTTCGATCTGCGTTCGCTTCCCTTAGCTGCGGTTGAAACTGAGCCTAAAAATATGCGAGATGTAGTTGGCAGCTCTGTAAATGCTGACCGGTGAGTCGCTTAAAGCCCAGGCAAAATTAATCTCGGAGGGACACATCAAGCGCTCAACAATTCAAATAGTATCACAACCGATTAAGCATATCCACTGAGGATCTAGAGCCTGTGACTAGTGTATTGAATATAAAAATGGAAAACTGCAACAACTCACTCTTTGAAATATTTTTAATTCCATTAACTAGTTTTGTAGCCTTTACAGACTCATCTTCAAATATGGCACACAGAAATTGCGTCTTTATTTCGTTAGAGTGATGCCGGGTACTGGCTCTCTGACGTGGAGACAGAGAACTCTTTAATGTATCGCCGTGAGCGACTGTTACATGGCGACATGTGTCGGAAAACAAATTCTTCCACTTACCGTGGCAATGTGGTCGGTATTGCAGTTAATATCCACCTGGCTACTGCCATTTTAATTGTGTATTGGCCACAGATTAATCGCCTTTCAGTGTAAATATAAATACGAAATTTCACGATCACCATAAGGTTTACTACTGATGTACATTACAAAGATGTTCAGTCAAAAGAATAGCATACTTTGCTCGGAAACAGTTTCTTGGTTTTGTGCATATAACACAAGGGCGTGCTGAGAGGTAATTACTCCAAATGTTTTATTTGAAAACTCTTAAGCTACATATCTCCAGCCCTCTGCTTCTAGGTGGATCCGATTTGTACCGTGTAACATAGCGGTGTGTGATGTAACTATGTCGGAGCGTGAGAAACAGCTCAGAAAACTGAAAGCACGAATTCGAAGAGTTGGTCAGCATTACAACGCGAAACTACAGCCTAGCGCTGCGACGTCTGCAGCACTCCGATGCAGTTCGTTCACTGCCATCGATTGACCTCCACACAGCCCCGACTTGGTCCCATCCGATTTTCATCTGTCTCCAAAACTTACGGAACACATTCGAGGACGTTTATAGTTCGAAGCCGTGCAAGCAGAGGTGAGGTTGAGGCTCTGTTAGCATAGTCAAATATTCTACAGTGACGGTATCAACAAAATCAACATTTCACAAATTGAGATTACGTAGTCCGATGACTACAGCTTCAGTGCGCTGCAGCTGGAATTTGTTAACTCGTGTAAATACTTGAGTGTATAAATTTGTAGGGGTATGAAATGGAACGATCATATAAGTATATTTGTAGGTAAAGCGCGTGCGGTTCATTGGTACAATACTGGGGAATTGCAATCAGTACCAGATAGGACGAACAGGGGATATTGAACTTATACAGAGAAGGGCAGCAAAAAATGCTCACAGGTTTGTTTGACCCATAGGAGAATATCACGAAGGTGTTCAAAGAACTGAACTAACGGACAGTTGATGATAGACACAGACTATCCCGTGAAAGAGCAAAGTATCGCGAGGAGGCCTACTTAGAAAGTTTCTAGAACCGACGTTACATGATGAATGTAGGAATATACTGAAACCGCCTACGTATCGTAACTGTAGGAAGCGTGAAGACCAGATTAGACTAAGCATAGCACCCACAGAGGCTTTTAAGCAGTCACAATTCGCACGCTCCATGCGTCAGTGGAGTGAGAATAATAAGTCCTAATAACTGGTATAACGGCAAGTTCCATCTGCCATGCAGTTCACAGTCGTTTGTAGAGTACAGATTATAAGCTGCCTATTTTTTTGTTTAAATTTGGATTACAAGAAAATGGGCGTCTTGGAAAATGTCCTAAATAAGTCTTCTTCACCACCACCACCACCACCACCACCACCACCACCACCACCATCGCCGCCATCATGAGTGTTATGCCCTAGGGCAGGTCTTCACATGTGCCTCTAAATGCAGTCCCATCATTTGTTACCCTCTTGTTTTCTCACAACTATTTTCTGTCCCTACACTGTCCACCACCTGGTATGTTCTGCGTCTTCTTCTTCTTCTTCTTCTTCTTCTTCTTCTTTTTTTCCTTCTTCTTTCATTAACTATTTCCTCCATACCATCAATAAACAATCTCTTCTCATTTAGTGTCCATGCCAATTGTGTTTCCTCATCCTGCTACCTTTAAAATTTCTCTCTGTTCTCCCACTTAACACCACCTCATTTCTTACTGCGCCTGCCTATTTTATCCCCTATCAACGCACACACATAAAAGCCTCCTGTTATGAAACGTCTCGTTGGCAATTGCTATACGTGTTTTCACCTCCTTATTACTTCCAATGTCGTCCATAATAGCGCGTCGCAGTTATCTAAAAACACTAAATTGTTCTGTATCTTCCTGCCTAACATTATAGTTGTTCTTACTTTTCTTGCACTTATCACAGGACATTTTGCCTTTTTCTTATTATTTCTCATTCCAATTTACTCACGTGTCTTGTTTAATTCTTTTAACATTTCAGTCATACTTCTTTCGCTCACTACCAATAACACCATATGATCCGCGAGTCTAATACATTCTGTTCTCCTAACAACAATCAGCTCCCCTCTATTTCTTTTCAAACGTTTTTGAATGACATGCTCCAAATATATTTACACACTAAGGAAATTAAACGTATCCCGGAGGAATTATCCCAGTGCGATGGAAATCGATACACGTGATGTACGTGTAGGGGCAAATGAATGATTACAGTTGCAGAAAAACTGGATGATTAATTCAAGAGAAAGAGCTTCACAAATTGATAAGTCAATAACGGATCCTGACGGATATCGTACCAAACTCAGTTCAGTTGGTTCGTTACATCGTCAAAATCGCGACCTGGTTTAAAGAACCTCCCCATAGTGTTCCAAACGTTCAAAATTGGTGAGAGACATGGCAATGTTGCTGAGCACTGTATTGTCTGGCATGTTCAAAAACAAACACGTAGATACTATCTCCGTGTGTGGTGCGTAAATTGTCGGCAGGCACCTCACTTAGTGTCCCGAGCAGAGTTCAAGCCGCCATAGAGATAACGGGTGGACACACTGCATATTAATGTCCACTAATAGGTGCCTGTACACTTACTGATAGGATAGTGTATTTCGAAATGTTAGCATTTGGCTTTTCGCTTAGAGCTTATGTGCGGCGAGTCGTCGTATCTCTAAAAAGAGACACCTCTGGCAACACTAGTTGAAAATGTCCTTCAAACTAGCCGTGCTGCGCTCTCTACCTCCGGTTATTCTCGTAGGTGTCAGAGCTTCCGTAGCCAAGACGCCCCCTGGGTAAACGCTGCGGACGTCTGCAGTCGCGCCTGACGATCTGTCATGAATTATGAAATGTATTCGCAGATATCAGATATAATACGACAACGGCCACACAAATTAATGGAAACGTACAGGATGTTCCGTAATTCCCATCACTAACTGCTAGAACTTGTAGAGGGGACTGAGTACATAATACTCGTATTTTAAATTGTAACCCATCTCCGGCAACGTACCGTGTGCTACAACCATTTGAAAACATGTTGGTAACGCTGTCACTTTGACAAGTAATTTGTTACACTGAAGAGCCAAAGAAATACCGTGTAGGGCCCCCGCGAGCAGGCAGAAGTGCCTCAACACGCCGTGGCATGGAATCGACTAATGGCTGAAGTCGCGCAGGAGGGAACTGACATCATGAATCCTGCAGAGCTGCCCATAAATCCGTAAGAGTACGAGCGATTAGAGATCTCCTCTGATCAACACGTTGCAAGGCATCCCAGATATGCTCGATAATGCTATACAATTTACTGAAAACGTACAGGATGTTTGGGGAGTTTGGTGGCCAGCGGAAGTGTTTAACCCCGGAAGAGTGTTCCTGCAGCCACTCTGTAGCAATTGTGGTTGTCTGGGATGTCGCATTGTCCTGCTGGAATTACCCACATCCGTCGGAATGCACAACGGACATGAATGGATGCAGGTGATAAGACAGGATGCTTACGCACGTGTCACCAGTCAGAGTTGTATCTAGACGTATCAGGGGTCCCACATCACTCCAAATGCACACGCCATACAACGTCACAGATCCCCCACCAGCTTCAACAGTCCCTAGCTGACATGCAGGGTCCATGGAGTCATGATGTTGTCTTCATACCCGTACACGTCCATACTCTATATACATTTTGAAATGAGACTCGTCCAACCAGGCAATATGTTTCCAGTCATCAACAGTCCAATGTTCGTATCGATGGGCCCAAATGAGGCGTAAAGCCTTGTGCTGTGCAGTCAACAAGGGTACACGAGTGGGTCTTCGGCTCTGAAAGCCCATGTAGATGATGTTTCGTTGAATGGTAAATTGTAACCCGTCTTGTTGATGGTCAAGCATTGAAATTTTCTGTAATTTGCGTAAGGGTTGCACTTTCGCCACGCTGAACGATTCTCTTCAGTTTCCTTTCTTGCAGGATCTTTTTCCGGCCGCAGCGATGTCGGAGATTTGTTGTTTTACTGGACTGCTGATATTCACGCTGCCCTCGTGAAATTGTCGTACAGGAAAATCCCCACTTCATCGCTGCCTCGGAGATGCTATGTCCCATCGCTCTTGCGCCGAGTATAATACCACATTCAAAGTCATTTAAATCTTGATAACTTGCCATTGTAGCAGCAGTAACCGATCTAACAACTACGCCAGACACATGTCTTACACAGGTGTTGCCGGCGGCAGAACCATATTTTGCCTGTTTACATATCTCTGTGTTTGAATACGCATTATTATACCAGCTTCTTTGACATTTCAGTGTAGATGTGACACAATACATCTATTCTACAGTTTCACTCGTTAATAACCAAAGAAACAAAAAAAAATCGGTCTTCAGAGGCACTGTTTTTACAGGAGGGCCTTTTCCAGTTCGAAATCAGAATGAAATTAATACCTTCAGCTGATGACGGGCGTTGAGATATATCTACGAAGACAGGTGAAAATGTGTGCCCCGACCGGGACTCGAACCAGGGATCTCCTGCTTACATGGCAGTCGCTCTATTCATCTGAACCGTCTAGGGCACAGGGACTGCAGGGACTATCCCGCGCAAGCCTCCTGCGAGACCCACGTTCTCACCTTATATGTCCACACATTACATTTGTAGTGTCCTTTCGGACATGTCCCAAAGAAGACACCATATCCATATAAATATATTTTCCAATTCGCGTGCGCTGCGTCTCCACGGGGCACCACAGACGCACCTGCTGACGGTGAAGGCACCCTTTCTCGAGGACGTTGCGCAAATGTAACGAAAAGCGTGTGGGGAGGAGTCAGGCGTTGTGGACAACGATCTTGATAAAGGCGACGAGCAGCTCTTCGAGTACTGTGAGCTTGGCCACACAGAATACTCATGTCGGTGTATTCGGCAAAAGTGTACTCAACAATGTTGCTCTATCACTCACAGACACATGAACGAGACTCGAACCAGTTCAGAGAGGTAGGACAGCCGTCAAATGACATCATACGATCCGACGTAAGTACCTCCCCCCCCCCCCCCCCCCCTCCAGTGATGATTACCCTGTTGCATACTGCATTAGCAAAGATGTATTTATACGGCTGTAGCACGGATATACGTTTCCATACATGGATTCCATTTCAAAATATCGTCACTCAGTTCCCTAGAGGTTTTTAACGGGAATTTTGGAACATCCTGTATCTCTCCAGTAACTGTACAGCTGTTTCCAGAATTATTTCACTCTGCAGAGGAGTGTGCGCCGATATGAAACTTCCTGGCGAATTAAAACTGTGTGCCGGACCGTGACTCGGACTCGGGAGCTTTGCCTTTCGCGGGCAAGTGCTCTACCATCTGAGCTACCCAAGCAAGACTCACGCCTCGCCCACACAGCTTTACTTCTGCCAGTACCTCGTCTCCTACCTACAGCTGTTGAATCTCATTCGAAATATACGGATGTATTTCAGGATTTCGGCGTTGTGCAACTTCGCAGAAACATGGCTGAATTATCCTGTATATTGTTATCATTAAAACGAAGCACCTTTCCGTCATTTCAAGCACTACTAAAGTTGCTAGGTGTAGGAAAAAATACTAATATCATACTGAAAATATCGGAGAGAAGCGATAGAATTCCTACAAACAACTTGAAGAAAATCATTTTGGGTACTAGGCCATGTCATTATAAAACAGTGAAACAACTAAAATAACGACATTTCGACCATCGTTTGAACGATATTCTTCAGAGCGAATAAATGCCACGAAATGTCAAATCAGCAGCAGCAAAATGAAAGTTCGATTTGGAAACAACTTCTATTGCTTCTTTCTAATCTTCTATTAATTTCCCGAATTTCTCGTCCGTTTCGTATGTTGCTTTCTTTATACATTTCTAGAGCTTGCAATTTCACATAGTAACTCATGCCTGCAAACGTCATCTAACGAGGCTACGGAGCACCAAAATATAGGCGCCAGCTCCGGCAAATGTTTGTAAATAGAGTGTGACGCCGTGATTATGTATCTATTTGAGGTAAGGGCCCCAGTACCGGAAACGAATGAGTCGAAAGTTAAAAGGGAAAATCGTTATCTTACCTCTGACGGTGGAATACAAGTACTGATACTGTTGTTGTTAACTTTCAAAGGTGGTAGTATGGATCTAAGTAAGAAAAAATGTCCGGTAAACATGGGCCACAAAATGCGTACCTGAGGAGCTATGAGCACTTGTTCAATAGTGGAGACATGTTTTATGCTAGCGAAGACGAACAAGTCCTCACAGTTCTTAAGGTATGCATTTTACAGCTCATGTGTACTGCACATTGCTTTCTTCTTTCGGTCCATACTACCACCTCTGAAAGTTTCCTGCCCTACATTTTAGCTACAACACTACCGGAACATACTGTTACACGTAACAGGGATGTATTCTCTTCTAATTTTGCGTTATAGGGACATAACCTCAAATTTATACATTTATCCATCTCCATCACCATAGAAAATTGGTAACATCTTCATTGGATCTCCCTGTATACACATATTTTACAGACTGCAGCGCCTGTAAGTTACATACTCTGTAGCGTCGCTGGATGACGTTTCCAGACGTCGATTCCTATGTAAAACTTCATCAGCTAGGTCCCCTCTACAGACTCGATAAGTGTGTAGCATGACGTGTGAAACATTCTGTATGCAAAGTGAATAACATGGAAGAAGGGGCTAGAACCCTCTCTCTCTCTCTCTCTCTCTCTCTCTCTCTCTCTCTCTCTCTCTCTCTCTCTCTCTCTCTCTCTCCTCATCTATCAACTACCAGCTTCCTTTTAAGTCTTACAACTGCTGTCTGATTTCTGGCCGAGTTCTAGATAACATGCCGCTCACTGTATTTTATCGCTGGTAGCATCTTAAATTCAAACTGTATATTCTGGTCAAAACTGTCAAAAGTTATTTTCTACATCTATAGATGTTATAAATATGGGTTGAAATTCTTCAACCGATCTCTAGCGGCTAGTGTGTTCTCTCAAAATCGATTTTCCTCTAGCTCGTCTTCTCTAATGTGTCGCATTCCTCTGTAAATATTTTGGATCAGTATTTTCAGCCAGGACGTATGAAAGTGATGGTTCGGTAGTATTCGCACTTATCGCTATTTGCCCTATTTGGTATTTGTGTTATTTTTTCGTTTAGTCTGAAGATTTAGCAGTCACGTAAGCTAGCATAGATGTTGAGGAGTGAAGCAGCAAACGCCGACAGAGTGAGTCCTCGCCGGTGTTGATAGAGCCCTCTGGTAGCGAAGCCCTGCACTATAGACAACTGAGTCTATGAGGGACTAGTAGCGACACCTAGCAGCGAAGTGATGAACCTCAAAATGGCCGCGAAAATTGAGTGACTTAAATGTCTAGTTGCTGTTTACTTCTTCCTTTACACTATTATTACAAAACAGACTATGGCATCACTGCTCGGTTTGTCTGTTACCGTATCATTGTGTATTTCACGCGTTACAAAATAGCTCTGTTCTCGTAACATAAAATGCAAACTACATCTCCAGTGACATTTATGTATGCAGCATGTTACATTCATCATTCCCTCTTTGTAATTTAGTATTACTAAAAGTTTTGTCCACACTTTTCAGCATTAAAAATGGATATGTGGCTCGGAATTTAATAGCAAAAGAAACAGCCATACTGGCAGACAGTCTCTCTCATTAACAAAAATACGAAATGTAGGTTCAATTTCCTCAGCGCAGTGAGGTGTCGGGGCTACTGTTACTTTAAATGGTACCAAAATAATCGCACAGTATTGTGGGTTAAAGAATTTTGAACAGCAAGGGGAACTGTAAGTAAGTTTCTTGCAATGCAACGTTAGTGATATAATAGTACAGCAATAATAGACGTTTGTTATGCTTTTTTCTTATTTTACAGTTTCGCTCATTATTTATGGCAAACGCCTTGCAGAGAAGGTAACATTCTGCATCTTCGGCTACGGCCTTTACAATCTCTTTCATTCAACTAGACTTAACCGGTAGAGGTAGTAATATAATTTCTTTTCTGATCCACAAGATACTTTCACGAAAAGTAGAGGCAGAGAGGTTGTCATATAACTATTAATCGAAATATTATATGAAATATATGGACGTGTTGGTAAATCGCCAAGAAATTCCTCTTATTAATGTTAAGTGTTATCTCTTTGATTCAACATTCAGCTCACATAAAACCACGAGAAATATCATTTTTCATAATAAAAAAGAGTCTATTTCATTAGTGACCTGTGTCAAATCAAACATCTCATTTTAACACTAGAATAATTTGAGAAAAATAGGCCTCTGTTCGTTTCTGAAAATGCAATTAGTGAAAATAATGTATTTTCAAAAGGTATTGTCAACTGTTACGAAACCATTTCTTATACAGAATTTATTTATCACGTAGTCAATCATGATACTAAAAAGAACACATTGTTGGCTTGTGTTTTGCTATTGATATAATATTTTGCATTTTCTTATGACTGAAATAATTACTGCTTTTTCAGCACTGAGAATGTGTGAAATACAGTATGTAATATATGAATCAGTATGATAATTTTTTTTCGAATATTGACTGTTAACTACAAGAAAATGGCTGATGTTTTGGTATTTACCTCAGTAGTATTCAGCACACGAAGGAAAACAAAATCTTTTATTTTTTTTGCAAGGTTTTTATTTCGTAGTTGTAATCCTACAAATATTAATGATACCATGCAGTTTCTTTTGATAGTGAGGTATATTAAATACCTTAAAATATATGAAGATGAAGTCTGGTGAAGAAAGTGTGTGAATTAAAATTTGAAATGTTTGCAGCAGCATAATCAGGTTTAGTTTGTAGTGTGGCAGTAAGCTCCACGTGGTATCCGAAGCACGGACCCCACGGGGGTACCCGGCATGCGCCACATGCCAGGGCAGAGGTGGAGGCTAGTGTTCGGAAACCTGAAAATTCCAGCGCCGGCCGGGGATAGAACCCCGGCCCGGCTGGGGCGAATAGCCCCAGCCGAGGCGCTGGAACGTTCCAGACCCCTTACCACTAGACCACCGAGGACCCAGGCTGATTCATGCTCTAGAGTCCAGCTAGTGGTCGTAGAGCCCTTCCTGCTGTCCTCCGTGTTTACACCGAGGCAGCAGTAGCATGGTATAACAGGAAGTGTTTACCTGTGTCCGCTGGATGTACGACTTATTTACCCTGCTGACGTTCGTGCCGCTATAATGTCCTTAGTTGCGTTACAATTATTTGCAGGGACCGAAAATCTGCCTATGCAGTTACACGCAGTCGAGTCTCACTATTTGAACCTTTGTAATTCGATCGTGTTGTCAAGACCCATGTAAGAACTTCTATATATTGAAGAAACCTCATGTGTTCGGTACATTCCAAAAACGGAAGCGACCGTCATAACAGACAGACAGCCCCGTAAACATTTTGCAATGAAGTGTCAGCCGGTACGTAATAATCGATATCTGGAATTGTTTTATCGGTTATTAAGATAATCGTTTCACCCCTATACACTTCGAAAAATTCTCGTATTTTATCAATAAAGCATAAGCACAGTACATAAATCCGTCGCGAAAATGACATCGAAGAAGTACAAGTGTTCGAGTACCACAGAAAAGAAGTGGGTCCTCGAAGGTGTGGAACGGAGAGCAGAACAAAACTAAGATGTAATGTTTCGGGATTCCCTCATACTCGCTGTAGACACTCCAGAAGCAGGAAGATCAGTTGGTGACGTGTCATGAGGAGCGAGGAATAAATTCACTCTCAAATAACTACTGTACGAGATGCCTCGCCGCCTCTTGAAGGGTGTCATGGGATTCTGCGGCCGTGTGACTTGGCGACCCGTGAGTCATCGCGGTGTTTCTGACCACATACATTTTAGCTGCGGGTCCTCCGACCTTCGAAGGAAGCCACGACAATGGGGACGCTCTGCCTGTAGTTTTGTAATAAGAACTCCCCTCCACATTTTATCTAGGCTTAAGACTGTCTATGCACATAGTGCATAGCCGTGTTTTAAAAAATAGTTATTTTTGTTACCTTTTCTTTCTACAACATTACTTCCTGTCTTATTTTACGAACTTTTCGTAGGAATGTCGTAAATTTTAAACGTCTTAAATCCACCGAGTCATTATGTGTTCTTAAAATATCTTTTAACTCTTTTTCAACACATAATTCAGTGTGCGATTTGCAGGGGGGGGGGGATTTCCCCCCTCTGCATCAGACCATCCCCTCCTCTGATTTTAGTTTATGCATCGCAACCTGGGATGTTTATTTCCCACGCACTGGAGTAAAACTTTACATATAATTTAAATTTGTGGAGCCGAACACTGAAAGTTTTTAATAAGTCTTACTATTAATACGTTTCAGTTTTCTATCATCAGAATAAGTACAACTTTTCCCAAATGTGCCTCTACTTTTGGAATTCCCCTCGTATAACTGTACCCGTATGTAGATGATTTTGTAAATAAGCTTTACCTATAATGTACTTTTAAAGATGTAACAAGGGATGGCTTTTCTGACAGTGCATACGCGTCAATAGTGAGTTTCGGCATTAACATCTATTTATAAATAGCTGTTTAACCATGCGTAACGCCACGGTCAATGCTAGTAACATATATAATTCTACTAACCCCCTAAGACATCCCCCACACTGGTAAAAGCACAGTTCGCACCCTGACACATATGTATCTTTTACCTCTTTCACTGAAGAGGCTGACCAACGGATTATTATTTTTTTTTTAATTTCAGGTATTGATTTTATTGCATTCTCCTTTAGCGTATTGATCAGAAATTGTAGGTTCAGATACCTTTGGCTTATTGAGTATCGTTTGCTATGCCAAACTTCTACAGCATTCATGGTCCTGTGCATCGAATTGATGACGGCAGAAAGCTGACCAAAATCACTTCGAAATAAATTCTCTGTACGCAGATAACTTTGATACTGTTGTGTTAGGTATCGAGGTATTGCCTAACGCAACTGAAGCCAAGTTAGGAGTGAATTTATTTCGAAATAATTTCGGTCGACTGTCTGTCTTCACCAATTCCACATTTCAGATGATGTACTAGGATTTTGCACCTATTGACTGACTATATAGTCTACGAATTCATGATCTTTTCGCCACTGGGCATTTGCTACGCTGTTACCATCCATGCATCATCAAAGCAGTCCGGCGGAAGATGTGCTCTACAGCATACATGCGGCAAGACAGTCGAACTGCTTCTTCATCCCTGTATCTCTCCACTAATCCCAGTTCTTTTATGTCTTCCAGAGGCATTGCTTGAAATGAAAATTACAACTGGAAATAGACGTCTCGAAGAACACTGTTTCCATAGCTTAATTTTCAGCCATTTCGAAGTCTAGCATTGCAGTATTAAATGACAACCCAGATATGACAATTCTCGATTCAGAAAAAAATATTTCACAATTATTTTGACTTTCCTCTGGTAAAAAAGCTAGTCTTCCGTGCTTCAAGTATCAACATGCAATGGTGTACAGCTGTCCGAAATGTCCGTCCATAAGAAGAGCTTTATTTTCACACATTTTCTCCCTTTCTTCGTAACTGATCACCCGGATTCATTTGTCAATTTTCAAAAAAACTTCAGTCACTTTCAAAGTCTCTTCGCGCAGCTGAATCCCTGAACTAATGCCATGGTTATGGGACATCCCAGTAGCTTCCCTTACACAGTGCAGGGTTTTTCATAATTCGTCGTACTTGCGACGTAATCTAAACCTGTATCTCGCAAATCTTGAAATTGCTCTTTAAACCTTCAGAAAGCCCGCATCTCGTGGTCGTGCGGTAGCGTTCTCGCTTCCCACGCCCGGGTTCCCGGGTTCGATTCCCGGCGGGGTCAGGGATTTTCTCTGCCTCGTGATGGCTGGGTGTTGTGTGCTGTCCTTAGGTTAGTTAGGTTTAAGTAGTTCTAAGTTCTAGGGGACTTATGCCCACAGCAGTTGAGTCCCATAGTGCTCAGAGCCATTTGAACCATTTTTGAAACCTTCAGAAAACAGGCACTGTCTCCTCTCCGCAGATTCTTTGCCAGCATTTACGCATTCGTTTCTCAATCTCCACGTCTGTTTCGTCAGGTTGGGCGAGAAACTTACTGTTCAGCAGTGATTCTACCATTTACAATTTTTAAACTGCCGCTGCTCCTATTTCGCTCGGAGTTCATGCACAGGCAATTCGTGTAGTTACCACATTTTCGGTGCTCCTGGCACCGATTAGCGACCTTTCCTTTTTCCAACTACACGGTCCAGTCACATTAACGTGATCACCGCCTGTGTCCGACGTTAATGTGCAGTAACCACTCACAGACAGCGGGTGGCAGCACTAGCAGTGTAGGGTATGTGTAATGCGGAAACTCAACCACTTATGTGACATCCAAAAGGACGTGATCATTGCCTTTCGGGCCACCGGTGGATGCATTTTCGAAACGGAAAAGTTCGTAAAATGTTGGCGTGTTGCCATATTTAAAGCACTCCGTGCATGGCGCTGTCCAGAACCGACGTTGAGGCCGTTGTGGTGCACCACGGGCCACATATGACAGGAGTTAAGAAGGCTGCAGGTGAATAACGTGCAACTGTTGAGCAACTGACCACGCACGTGAACCAAGGGGCTACCGACAGTGTCTCCTCAAAGACCACTCGGCGAAAAATGCTGCGTATGGGTCTCCACAGCAGACGCCTGGTCCACACACCTATGCTGACTGCTGTTTATCCGGGACGAAGGCTGGAATTTCCTGAAAGTGAATACCCTGCAACAGTCGACGGCAGGTTTAAGACCGGAGGAAGGATCATTTTGGTCTCAGAAACGTTATCGTGACACTCCCGCCGTGACCTCGTCGTTCTGAAAGGCACAGTGCATGAGCAGAAATATCCGTCGGAACCATTGCCACACCTACATGGAGTGTGTTTTCCCTCGGAACCTACCAGCAGAACAACTGAATCTCTGACACAGCTTGCAGTATACGTGCGTGGTCTGAAAAGCACCACGATGAGTTTGCTGTACTCCACCGACCGCCAGGCTTCCCGGGCTTAACGGAATCGAGAATATGTGGGACCACCTCGATGAGGCCCTTCGTGTCCTGGGTCCTCAACCGACAAACATAGCGCAGCTGACTGAGGCACCGGCGTCGGCATGGCTCACTACCTCACTGACTCCTGCACCTTTCTCAGTTGTCCGCACTTCGCGTTAATTGTATCCTCCTACAGTGAGTCGATGACGACACTCTCCCGTACACGACAGCATCATCAACAGCCGCAGATTGCTGTTCACTTTGCCTGTCACATCATTTATGTCTATAGAGAATAACAGCTGTCTGTTACACTCCTGACGATACCCTTGTCTCTGATCAACGCTCGCCGTCGAGAACGTACTGGTATCTGTCTTTGAGCCACTCACATATCTGGGAACCTACTCCGTATGCTCATACGAGACCCTTCGTAAACAGTGTGCAGTGGAGCACCGTGTCAAAGGCTTTTCTCAAATCTAGGAGAGTGCAATCTGCCTGGCACCCTTCATCCGTGGTTCGCAGTATATAATGTGCGAAAAGGGCAAGCTGGGTTTCACACGAGCTATCTAAAACCGTGCTGATTTATGGACATAGGCTTTTCGGTGTCTAGGAATTTATTATAATCAGATTCAGAATACGATCTAAAATTCTGCAGAAAATCGATGTCAAGGACACTGGTCTGTCATTTTGCACATCCTTTCTTTTACTCTTCTACTACACGAGTGTCACCTGCGATTTTTTAAACTGCCTTAGGTTGGACCCATTACAGATGTAATATTCAGAAGGCAAATGTATATTGGTCTCGTTATATACGGGTGCCACTTGCGCTTTTCCCAGTCGTTTGCGAAATACTGCTGTGCAAGAGATAGGCGATAAATGCGAATGAAGTAAGTAAAACCGAAATTGTTTTAACCTACTCGCTGTCGCTGAATCCTTTCCACGGGATGCGTCCTTGAGCGGATCAAACAGGTAGCAATAAATGCTCTACAAATGTGGTCGACTTTTGAAGTTTTTCTTATGAGTTAATTACGCTGCAGACAGCTTCCATTCTGCATAATATCAGCAATATGAAAATGAAAATTCACGCAAGTCAAATCTGTAGGGACGATGACGTAGAGTCTCCCAGCCCATTATGGTTTCTTTTTCCTTCCAGTGGGCGAGCATTGTTGTGTAATATTATCACGTCTTTTCTTTGACATTGGCGACCCTTTCCTCTCATCGCTGGCTTTACTTTGCTCATCAGTATGTGTGAGTGGTCAGCGCTGCGTCCTGTACGCTGATCTTCCAAATAATCACCAAAATACGACAACTGTGGCATCCAAATGATGGCCAGCATCACGTTCATCGCTGATGCTCGAGTTTTGAATTTCTTTCGGACAGGTGAGCTGGTGTGCTTCCATTTCACGCCTTGTCCTTTCGAGTCGGGTTCACCATTTAGAACGAAAGTTTCAGCACACGTTAAAATCTCGTTCAGAAAAGGTTCACCTTCACATTCATAGCACTCTTTGTTTCCTTGTGTTGTTGTGTGAATTCTTGCGGGACCCACGTTGGACTTGTTTTGCTGTACTTGAGCATGTCACTGACAACGTTACGAACTGTGCCGCTACCTATTGCAGCTATTTTGCTATTCAGTTCTAATGCCACACATCGGCCATCAGGAGTAATGTCGTCAGGGCCGGTTTTAACCGAAGGAGGAGACACTTCAATTGGCCGGCCACGGCGTTTTTCATTTGTCACTGAAGTTCGATTGTTTTTGACCTGTCCTACGTATTTATCGAAAATTTCCGTCGTTCGCACAGCTTCGACCATACTGAAAAATCGTTAGAGAAAATATTTTGGCCGTTTTCCACCTTCTGAAAGGGAAAACGCATCGCTGAACGTTGCTCAGTTAATTTGGAAACTTTAACCGGACATGTCATTGTTAATTGCAACATTAAGGTTATAAATAACAGCCGCTCTCAGCTCATCTCAGTCACGCCAACCTAAAGTCATGAAACTACAAAAATTCTTCCTACAAACTACGCGACTTCATTAATTTGCTTTTGCAGGGGAAAGTCAGGAAGGAGTATGCACTTAGTATTTAATCGGTCATTTCTAGTTGATGAGAAAGTTAAAACAAACAAATAGCAAAACATTGCTCATTTATTTACGAACAACATTTATCAGATACAGCTGAGTAACTTTTAACCCAAACCTTAAATGTCATTATATATATGACACTGCTCGTTCGTACTCGTGGCCGCATAATCTGGTAAGAGTACGCACTAACACCAATAACAAGAAAATGCACCATGACCTTCATAAGCTGTGCATTCTTCATGCCACTGTTGGGAGTAATTATCACACTTAATACGGTCTTCCGTGACAGACTCCTTTTAGTCTTCAGTACACCTTGGGCAGTTCAAAACATGAAGTTGGAATAATAGACAATTGTCAAGGTGATTCGATAAACCCTATGCCAGGCACTTAGATGTGATTTGCAGAATATCCATGTAGGTGTAGATCCCTCCTTGGATTGTGCCCTGATTGTTGCTGAAGATGATGGCGCAGTTTAATCCAGAATAGCCGTAGAGATTCTACGTTGTTCGTTACTGATATTTTGTCCCTCCTTGGTTTAGTTTGTTTTTCTAACAATGCATTTTTGTATGTAGACTCAAACAGAATTTCGGATGTTTTTGCAGCTTTCTTTAGATGTTCGAAAACCTAAAATTGTGCAGTTCACAAAACGAAAAAACATAGTATCCTATGACTACAACAGCAATAGCTCTCATTTCCAATCGTTCAAGTCACACAAATACTTCAGTGTAACACATTGTAAGGATACGAAATGGAAGCAGGACTGAATAAAACTCAAGACGCGTTCATAGATTTGTAGACCTGGAAAAACGTTCGACAATGTAAAATGGTGCAAGATCGAAGTTCTGAAGAAAATAGCTCTAGGGAGAGACGGGTAAAATATTCGCACAAGACCCAAGAGGAAATAAGAGTGGAAGACCAAGAAGTGCAAGGATTAAAAAGGGAGTAAGACTTTGATATAGTCATTCGCCTCTACTGTTCAGTGAGTGCATCAAAGAAGCAATGAAGAAAATAAGAGAGAGGATCAAGATTCAGACTGAAATACGGGGTGAAAGGATATCAGTGACACGGTTTGCTGATAATATTATCGTCCTCAGTGAAAGTGAATTACTACAGGATCTGATGAATGAAATATACAATATAATGAGTGTAGAATTTGGGGTGAGAGTAAATCAAAGACAAAAGTGATGAGATGAAGCATAAACGGGAGCAGCGAGAATCTTAACATTGGTGATAACGAAGTAAGAAATGGAACCATCAAATTGTCTCAGTCAAAGGTAAAGATGGTGGCGGACTGTAATTCGTTGTTAGAATTAAAGGGAAATATAATCAGTGCACAAAGATGATCTTTTTCGAACTTTTGGTGTGACCCATACTCTAATATTGCTCCAGTGTGTGGGACCTGACCCATATACGACTAGCAGGGGATACTGAACTGTTCATAAGAAAGTCAGCACGAATGGTTACAGGTTTGTTTGGCCCACAGGAGAATGTAACAGAGATGCTGAAGAAATTGGCAGATGCCTGAAGATACACGTAAGCTATCCCGAGAAAGCCTACTTGCAAAATTTCTAGAACATACCCTAAATTTTGAATATGCGAGGTGTGTTCAAAAAAATTTCAGATCATTCGTAATTTCGCGCCAAAGGCGTGTTGGGGCGAAATGCAGTTGACATCCCTGCACACGCGTGTGCTTAATGTGTAACTGCGGGAAGTTTCATTGTTGTATGTCTGTTAGCTTATTGTTCAGTGCTGTATTGAGTAGAACGTTGTGTCGCACAGTTGGCGAACTTCGAGAGGGGATAGTTAGAGGAGCAATCCGCCTGCACTAAATTTTGCGTGAAACTCAAGAAAGCCGCTGTTCGGGGTAGCCGCGCAGTATGAGGGGCCTTGCCACGGTTCGTGCAGCTGCCCCCGTCCGAGGCTAGAGTCCTCCCTCGGGCATGGGTGTGTGTAAGTGGTGCAAGCCTAGGGACTGATGACCTCAGCAGTTTGGCCCCATAGGAACTTAAAAGCTAAACTCAAGAACACCTTTACAGACACACAAAAAGATGCAGGAAGCCTATGGTGATGACTGCTTAAGCCGTACTCGGTGTTACGGATGGTTCACACGTTTTAAAAACGGCCGGACGGAAGACGATCCCCGTGCAGGACGTCCTTCGACTTCTGCCAGCAACGCTTGTGTCAGGAACGTCAACGAAACTGTGCGTGCTGAACGAAGACTGACTGTCCGAGAGATTGCAGAAGAATGTAACATTGCAGTTGGATCGTGAAATCCTATTACAGCATCTTGGAATGTATCGTGTTGCCGCCAAGTTCGTGTCACGGCTCATGAGTCAAGAGCAGAAAGACCTCCGCCTCGCAATCTGAGAAGAGCTTTAGGATCACCCAAATGAGAACGAGATGTTCCTTAAGAAAATTACAACTGGTGATGAGACGTGGGTCTGCAGTTATGACGTTGAGAACAAGTTTCAGTCTTCACAATGGGTAGGGAAATGTTCTCAACGATCAAAAAATAAAAAAGCTTGTCAGGTCAGCTTGGCCCTTGCAGACATTTTTTTTTATTTCCAAAGTTGAAAACCAAGTTGAGAGGACGAAGATTTGTAACGATAGACGCGCGGTCCAGCGAAAGGCGAAACAAGTCTGCTCCCGGAAGTGGAAACGGTGTTGGGAGCGGTGTATCAGTCGTGGGGGAGATCATATACAAATAAGTGGAGGTTAGCGTAGAGAAGTTCCAGAATTTTTTTAACAGACCTCGTAGACGAAAGGTAGTGAATACTGGAAAGTGGTCTGCAAATGTTCATACGGTTGCGTTCGCTTCCATTCGCTGCTGTGGAAACTGGGATTAATAATAGTATTCCCGCTGTGAGATGTTATTGGCAACTCTGTAAACGCTGAGCTGTGCACCGCTTACGGCCCAGGCAAAATTATTCTCTGAGGGACACATCATTATCTCCTTCGTGCCTAAAGTTGCTTCGGCCAAACTCCTACTCAGTTGCCAGGCCGATAGCTCGTTATCCTACTCCTCTGCAAGTAACGCTTCGTCTGAAACCATCTGTACGCTTATGTAGGTTAAGACACTGCAGCCACTCATAATGGTGGGTCCACGTTTGCGAGTAACTGACGACAGAAGAAATTCTGAATTTTGTGTGACACTCGGTAGCATTAAGAAAGCTGAGTGACATTTGTTGGTTGTGAGGTGTAACGGAAAGGATAATAGTTTCACATGTTGTGTTCGGATACCAAGATTTAAAGGCCTGAAGTCTCCTATTTCAGAAGTAAGGAGCGCAACAATCAATTGATGTGTGAACAGTAAGTGCACACATTTTTGCTCGGTTGATTTTAATTGGGGTTGTAATGTGCAGGTCAAGCAAGTGTCGTACTGTAGAGAGGTTGGGCAAGAGGAGCGTTTTTTAACAAGTGTTTATCCTTATTTTGGATAGTTAGCTTTCTTATCTGAGAAGTAGTTACGGGTAGCACTTGAAATGCATTACGAATTGCTTCGTCATTCAGTCTAATATCGCCGCTCCCCCCCCACCCCTCTCTCTCTCTCCCCCCCCCCCCCCCCTCTCTCTCTCTCTCTCTCTCTCTCTCTCTCTCTCTCTCTCTCTCTCTCACACACACACACACACACACACACACACACACACACACAAACTAACTAAATACACTCCACCTCTCATGATTTTAAAAATAAAAGTGCTCTTAGAAAACTTGTTCACTCTACAGTTTATTTATGTGCCAAAGTTAATGTGGGGGAGGGGGAGGGAAGGCCACAGACGGCAGGGTGGGGGGGTAGGGCAGGGGGTACTGGCAAATGTCTGATTGCACCCAGGAGCAATGGTCTAAGAAAGGCTGGGAACCACTGTTCAAGTGCCTGTGAATGTGTACTGAACATAAATGTGGAAAACTGCAACAACTCAGTTTTTGAATTTTTTAAATTCGAGTTAACTAGTTTTGGAGCCGTTTCAGGATCATCTTCAAATGTGGTGCACAGAATTCGCGTCTTTATTTCTTTAGAGTGAATCTGGGTACTGGCTCTCTGACAAGAAGACAGAGAACTCTTTAATCTATCGCCACGAGCGGCAGTTACACGGCGACATGTATCGGGAAACAAAACTTCCTGTTTACCGTGGCAGCGTGGGCGGTATTGCAGTTAATATCCATCTGGCAACTTGCGTTTTAGTTGTCTGTTGGCCACTGGTCAATCTCTTTTCATTGTACATATAAATACGAATTGTCACCATATATCACCAGCATAACGTTTACTACAGATGTACATTACAAAGATCTTCACTTAAAAATACAGGATACTTTGCTCGGAAACAATTTTTTTTTTATTTTTGTGCGTATAACACGACGGCGTGCTGAGAAGGTAATGACTCGGTCTGTTTTATTTGATAAAGTCAGTAACATTCTACATCTTTACTATAGATATCTGCAGCCCTCTGCTGCTAGAGGGCTCCGATTTTGCATAACATAGCGGTGTGTGACGTGACTATGTTTGTGGGTGAGAAAGAGCTCACAAAACTAAAAGCACGAATTCGAAGACTTCGTCTGCATGTGGAGCGCACTCTACTTAAGCATGGCAGTGCCAAACTACACACGAGCGCTGCGGCATCTGCAGCTATCCGACGTCCTTGGTTCACTGCCGTCGATCATCCTACACACAGTCTCGATTTTCGTCTTTGTGCAAAACTAAGAAAACCTTCGAGCACTTCAATTGTTTCAAGCGGTGCAAGCAGAGGTAAGGTTGTGGCTCTGTTAACATAGTCAAACAATATACTGTGACGGTATCAACAAAATGGTATCTAGTTGGGAAAATTGTGCTGGTTTCCAGAGTGAGTGTGTTGAGAAATAAATTTATAGACATTAAGAATACAGATGTAGAATGTTAATAAAGTTTGTTTTATTTAAAAAGCGTTGAGAGTTTTCACAAAAAACATCTGTCGACATTACTTTTCAGTACGTCCTCGTACAGTGGAAGTCAGAAAATACGTACATTGATCAAAATAAGTGTTGACATGAATGCTGTTAACAGCACTAGGTTAAAAAAATTTTAACTGTATGGCAGTTGCAGATTAATTTTATTTGTAGCTAGCGCGATTATATGAGTGGAGGAGTATTAGATTTAATCGTGAGCATTAATGTAATTTTTAAGCATTGTCTCTATTGTCATTCTTCCTCTCTAAGTGCCTCGTCCTCCAATAACACTGCTGATCGGTAGCATGATCTGTTGTCCGTCCATGGTTTTTCAGAACATCGATTCAGTGCTGAACCGAAACTGCTGGCTTGAGTTATTTAGCCAGGATAATCCTGTGCGTCGTGGATAACGTATGCCAATAATCTTTAAAAAAAAAAAAAATGGTTCAAATGACTCTGAGCACTATGGGACTTAACATCTGAGGTCATCAGTCCCCTACAACTTAGAACTACTTAAACCTAACTAACCTAAGGACATCACACACATCCATGCCCGAGGCAGGATTCGAACCTGCGACCGTAGCGGTCGCGCGGTTCCAGACTGAAGCGCCTAGAACCGCTCGTCCACACTGGCCGGCCATTAATGTTTCCTTGAATTATTATTTCCAACAGGTTTTATTTATTGTTGCGGAATTGCGCTTCCAAAACAATCGAGTTTTGCTCTCTAGATGCTGTTGAGAATTTCTGCGTCTTCGTATCGCCGTTTTTTGACTATATCTGCCGATGGTATCCTTAATATTTTTCGATACGATCGCATTGCAAATGCCTAATACAGTCCATTACTCATTTCCATAGAGTAGGACACCGAACGTGTCACATCAAAGTAGTCGAGTGCGAATCCTGATGACTGGTCTGTTGGTTCTCAGCAGTCGCCGCGGACTAAATGACTGCATTGGCTATAAGTTTTCTAGCTATTCTGGAGATTTTCCTTTGGACTAAATACGAGGTCGTTCCTCGTTGCTTAGATCGCGCAGGTTTCAGACCGTTTATGTTACTATGGCTACACTATTAAATGTGTGTCCACCACCATATCAGTAGATATAATGAAACGGCAGCCCTCTTTCGTTATGTCTTACAAGGAGATTTCTCCAGCGGTAGGATCGACTTTTTGAAACCATCTATACGGCTATGTAAGTTAAGCACCCAAGTATCACACACTGCAGCCATTCATCCTGGTGAGTCGACGTTTGCGAGGAACTGATGAGAAAAGAAATTCCGAATTTTTGTGTGACACTAGATAGCATGAAGAAAGCCGAACGACGTAAGTTGGTTGTGAGAGTAATGGAAAGGATACTGGCTTCACATGCATGAATCTCACCATAGAAAGAAATCTATTTTAGGTCTTTAGCGAAGTGACATTGATAATCATTTTCATTCAATTGATGTAAATATTATTATTTTTTATTTCCACTTCTCGGTCACGTGATTCAATAGTGATATGAACTTCTTCAATTGGTGTAATTTTTCTTCTTATCATCCCTTCCCCACTGGAAATATTTGTTCGTGAACTTTTAATTATCTTCATGTATCAATTCCGATTTAATTTCTCTTGGTTTTGTGACCCTGTATTTTCGTCTACGTTATTGTGTTCATTTTATCGACTTCTCACTTTGCTTGAATTTTATTTTACTTATAAAACATTCTCTCATTTAAATCTTCATCTACACTATTATTTCCATAGTGCACAAAGAATTTAGGTTCTGTTTTAAATATTTGTATGTCGATTACCATGCAAAAAAAGGCACGTCATGTAATGAAAAATACATTTTTAACACACTAATGCACAGTCAATATAAATAGATTATTTCGTCTTTTGTTTTCTAATTAATATATCGGAGTTTTGAAATAATTGAATAGTCAAACAGATAGGTATAATAAAATACACATTCACAAAAATTCCGATTGGAAGAAGAATGATACAAAGAAAAATTGAACAAATGGAAAAGTTCATACGGTGCTTAAAACGATGTGACAAAGGAATAGAACGAAAGAAATTTCATTTAAACCAATAAATTGAGTAAAAATAGGCATCGAAGTCATTTCGATAAAGATTTAACAATAAAAGAAATTATTGCTCCTGACCAGGCATGGTTAAGCTTCTATCCTAACCATTATGACACGTATCCAGACTATGGAATACGACTTCCTTAACGCTGTGTAGCATCACGCCAAATTCCGAAATCTTTTCCGTCAGTTACTTGCAAACGGAGGCCCACCTGGATGCAGGGTCCGATACGGGGGATCTTAAATTACACTACCGCTTATTTGGTTTCAAAAAGTCAATCCCACCGCTGGGGAGCTCTCCTTGTTAGTTTTAAGAGTAACAAACGGCACATTTTGAAAGAACAGTAATGTCGCAGTCCAATAGCACCAACTAGCGGTGGCCCCTGCAAACCTGAAAGACGGCTCTAGCAAAGGCAAAGAAAATTTTACTGTAGCAAGTAACCTGGCAACGCTACACACACGTTTAGCCAACTGAACAACAACGAAATAATAATAATAATAATAATAATAATAATAGGTTCGCATGAGAGCTTCTGTAAAGTTTGGAAGGTAGGAGACGAGGTACTGGCAAAGCTGTGAGGACAGGGCGTGAGTCGTGCTTGGGTAGCTCAGTTGTTAGAGCACTTGCCCGGGAAAAGCAAAGGTCCCGAGTTCGAGTCTCGGTCCGGCACCCAGTTCTAATCTGCCAGGAAGTTTCAATAATAATAATAATAATAATAATAATAATAATAATAATAGGTCCAGTCACATTAATGTGACCAACTCCTATTTTTGAGGTCAACGTGTAATAACTCATAGACGCCAGGTGATAGCATTAGTAGGTGATGAATTGGGGGGGGGGGGGGGGGCGTGGTGGGATGCTGCAAACAGTGAAGTCGTTGTCATAATGCGTAAAAGGGGCGATTTATGTGACGTCCAACGGGGCATAATCGTTGACTTTCTTCCCAAGGGCGGAAGCATTTCCGAAACGGCAAAATCTGTAATCTTTTCACATGCCACTGTATGTAAAGTAAACCATGCATGGCAAAATTACGGTATTCTAATCCGGCTCCGAGGCAGCTGTGCTGCACTTCGGTCAGTAGGCGACACAGGTGAACGATAGTTGCAGATATGTGTGCTGGCGGATAGACGTGCAACTTCTGTGCAGTTGACCGCCCAGACGAACCAAGGGCTACCACCAATGTTTCCTCGAGAACGTATGAACTTCCGCAGTAGGCACCTGGTTCTTGCACCCATGCTGACTGCTGTTCATTGCCATTGAAAGCTTGCATTTGTATGCCGGTACCACAACTGAAAGTCCACTGAGTGCTGGAGGTGGCCTCCCCATATTAATAATATTTTATGCTCCATCGGACAGATTTCCATTGGCGTGTAACGTCTGAAAGCAAACGCCCTGCAACCCTGAGGGAGCGTTATGGTGTGGGCAATGTTTTCGCGGAATTCCCTGGGTGATCTCGTTATTCTGAAAGGCACAATGGATCAACCGTAGTACGTACCTATCCTTGGGGACCATATCCACCCTTAGATGCACGTGTAACATAGCTCGCAGTGTATGTGCGTGGTTCTCAAAGCTCTAGGATGAATTTACCGTACTGCCCTGACCGCCAAATTTCCCGGTTTTAAACCCAATAGAGAATCTGAGGGGCCACCTCGATCGAGTAGTTTGTGCCACGGATCCTCAATCGATAAAATTCTATCGCAGCTGGACAAGTACTGGAGTCGGAATGGCTTCTTATCACTGTCATTGCCTCATTGACTCTATTCCTGTACATCTCATGCTGCAAAAGGCGTTTATTCGGGATTTTAACACGTGATCACATTACTGCGTTTCGACAGTGTAATAATACTAACAAATTTCGCGTATTTCAGTGCCCCTTCTTTAAGTCTTTCAATTGGACGGCACTTTGGCGACTTGCTTATCATTAACGTACACCAGTTGTCCAACCGGGGAAAGTGAAACGGCAGTTTAACGTGGAATCCGCACCACGTGTTGTTTCTACCAACTCCTCATATCATTGAGAGGTGAAGGCTGGATTAAACGCAGACTGAAAAATTTATTGGTTCAACTGGGATTCAATCCCGCGATTCTCGATTTGCAGCCACGCGCTGTGCCGGTAGACCACAAGCTCCAACAGTTACGATATGGTAATCAAACTGTATTGGCGGAGTATTTCATCGTATTTTACGTCAGGTAAATGTGCTGTGGTGCAAGCCAAAGTAAATTCATGCTAAGGGCATCAATTTCTAATCTAGAAAATGTGCAGCCAGGGCAGTACTGTAAGTGGAAATCGGACATTAATACTCTAAGTAAAAATCAAACTCTTCCATCTTTCGTAAAGAATTGCTATACATCTAGAAAACAAACCAAAATTGTGAAAACATGTCATACAAGACTACCGATAAATTTTTATGACTAAAAATAAACGGGTATGGTAATATACATGTGGTGGATGAAAAGTAGTGGCAGTTCGGTTGTAATTCATGCCACACTTCACTGACTAAAATTCACTTTATTACATTTCCGTCTCGCGTCTCGATCACTTTCCACACCCACATGAAAGATGTCATACACTGTCAGAGCATCCATCTGTGATGATGTCTCGCTAGGACCGCCATAGGGTGTCTTATCATTTGCTGTAACGCGTGCCACGAAATACTTCGTTCATTTGGGCGATCAGGTCGTAATTGGGGGGACTCTACCGGATGAATACGGTGGATGTTCCAGTATGTCCCGCTGCCACATACGCGGAGCTCCTGCACAGGGCTCGTCGTTTGGCGTCGTACATTGTCGTGAAAGTTGGTAGAATGAAGCGCCGGAAGCAAAGATTGTTGCGCGCTCCGATCACGTGCCCTTTCAGTCTTGACCCAAGCACATTTTTCGTGTTTCCCAAACATACTATTAAGGCACTTGAGCTAACCTCTCCAACTTTGAGATAGTATACACCGTAACTGACTCAAACACACGTATGCCGCTAACTTTACTACTTAAGCACCATCTATCAGCAACAGAAAGCGTGCACACCAAATGACTCTCATCCTTCATGTTACGGCATTGTGCTACTACTTTTTATCAAACACATGCAAAGACGCATGCGTGCGTACTTGTTATCTCCCATCTTGGTAGTGGGCTAATTATTGGGAGGTTATGAAGTGCGTTATCTATACCGGGTGTATCAAAAACGATCATCCGATCTGGGCCGTCTATATTTCTGGAACTAAGAAACATATACAATGAATTTTGTTTTTTGATGAACGGAAACTGAAAAAGTTTTTCATTCTTTTCATTGGTGTTCAATATGCATCCTTGAGATGCACAGAATGTGTCAATGCGGTGTTCAAATTGTACCAACACTGCAGCAAGCATGTCTTTAGTTACAGTTTCCACAGGTGCTGTTATCCGATGTCTCAGTTCATTTATTGCTGTTGGTAACGTAGGTACATAAAGAGTCTGTTACAAAACCATACATATATAATCACATATAGTCGGGTACGGCGACCTTGGAGGCCAGTAATCTAAGGCTGAGTCATTTAGTCCAGTGTGACCGATCCATCGTTCAGTAATCGTTTGATTTAGAAATTCCCGCACTTCCAGATGCCACTGTCGCGGTGCCCCATCCCATAGGTAAATGAAGTCGTTCGAATCAAACTGTGGGAAAAGAAAGTTTTCAAGCATATCGAGATACATGCTTCCTATAACAGTGTTTCCGGCAAAGAAAAATGAATCATACACCTTTTCCCGTTAAACTGCACAAAACACATTACATTTAGGAGAGTCTATTTTATGTTGTAAAACTTCATGTGGTTGTCCCGTACCTCATATTGTCACATTATGACAGTTCACCTTTCCGTATAAATGGAATGTTGCCTCGTCACTAAACACTAACTGTGGGAGAAAACAGCCATCCTCCACCTTGCCAAGAGTGAAATTACGGAACTTCACATGATGTTATCACCTTCATGAAGAGCTCGCAGTAGCTGAATTTAATATTATTTGATGCATAGACGTCGACGCATAGACGCCAGACGCACATTGGGGGCGTGCTGAGCTGTCGAGCTGCACGGCGAATGGATTTCTGCGGACCCCTTGTGAAACTGTGGTGGATGCGTTCGACGTCTGTGTCAGGCACTCGGGGACGGCCCGGCGATTTGCCTTTCCGCAAACATTCTGTTTCTCTTAATCGTTGATGCCATCGTCTAATGCTCTGTACTGTAGGAGGATCCGCACCATATCTTGTACGAAAGTCACGCCGAAAACTTATTACTGCCCACACTGCGCAAAATGCACAACACAAAACGCTTTCTGTCGTCGCGACACCATTTTTACTAGGACTGAAATGGCCGGACAGATCAGCTGCCAAGCGGTAACCATGTAAAGCCCGAGGGTTTGCTCTTTCCAGCAGTACGCTATTCACGCACATATGTCGAATAATAGTTACTTTTTTTTTTAATCGGTTGATTCTTTTTGATACACCCTGTGTATTTACACTCTAAACCGTACCACCAAGAAATTACCCCAGTGTGAAGAAAATCGGTAGATGTGATGTACGTGTAGAGGCAAGTAAATGATAACAATTGCATGAAAATTGGGTGATTCATTCAGGAGAAAGTCATAACGCGTTTGTCCACCTCTGGCGCTTAAGCAAGCAGCTATTCGGCTTGATCTTGATTGGTAAAGTTGGTGGATGTCCTCCTGACGGATGTCGTACCATATTCAGTTCAATTGATTCGTTACATCGTCAAACTCCCGACCTGGTTGCAAGGAGCTGCCCATATTGTTCCAAAATTGGGGAGAGAGGCGGCGATCTTGCTGGCCAGTGTATTGTCTGGTAGGTACACACAGATGAAACTCTCACCGTGTGTGGTGCGTAAAATATCGTCGACACTGAAAGCGTTTCCAGCAGAGTTTAACCCCTCGTAAAGACAAAAGGTGGTCATACCGCATGTTGAAGTCCACTACTAGGTGTCTGGATACCTTTGATTGGCCAGTGTACAGGGTTATTACAAATGATTGAAGCGATTTCACAGCTCTACAATAACTTTATTATTTGAGATATTTTCACAATGCTTTGCACACACATACAAAAACTCAAAAAGTTTTTTTGGGCATTCACAAATGTTCGATATGTGCCCCTTTAGTGATTCGGCAGACATCAAGCCGATAATCAAGTTCCTCCCACACTCGGCACAGCATGTCCCCATCAATGAGTTCGAAAGCATCGTTGATGCGAGCTCGCAGTTCTGGCACGTTTCTTGGTAGAGGAGGTTTAAACACTGAATCTTTCACATAACCCCACAGAAAGAAATCGCATGGGGTTAAGTCGGGAGAGCGTGGAGGCCATGACATGAATTGCTGATCATGATCTCCACCACGATCCGGTTTTCCAATCTCCTGTTTAAGAAATGCCGAACATCATGATGGAAGTGCGGTGGAGCACCATCCTGTTGAAAGATGAAGTCGGCGCTGTCGGTCTCCAGTTGTGGCATGAGCCAATTTTCCAGCATGTCCAGATACACGTGTCCTGTAACGCTTTTTTCGCAGAAGGAAAAGGGGCCATAAACTTTAAACCGTGAGATTGCACAAAACACGTTAACTTTTAGTGAATTGCGAATTTGCTGCACGAATGCGTGAGGATTCTCTACCGCCCAGATTAGCACATTGTGTCTGTTCACTTCACCATTAAGAAAAAATGTGGCTTCATCACTGAAAACAAGTTTCGCACTGAACGCATCCTCTTCCATGAGCTGTTGCAACCGCGCCGAAAATTCAAAGCGTTTGACTTTGTCATCGGGTGTCAGGGCTTGTAGCAATTGTAAACGGTAAGGCTTCTGCTTTAGCCTTTTCCGTAAGATTTTCCAAACCGTCGGCTGTGGTACGTTTAGCTCCCTGCTTGCTTTATTCGTCGACTTCCGCGGGCTACGCGTGAAACTTCCCCGCACGCGTTCAACCGTTTCTTCGCTCATTGCAGGCCGACCCGTTGATTTCCCCTTACAGAGGCATCCAGAAGCTTTAAACTGCGCATACCATCGCTGAATGGAGTTAGCAGTTGGTGGATCTTTGTTGAACTTCGTCCTGAAGTGTCGTTGCACTGTTATGACTGACTGATGTGAGTGCATTTCAAGCACGACATACGCTTTCTCGGCTCCTGTCGCCATTTTGTCTCACTGCTCTCTCGAGCGCTCTGGCGGCAGAAACCTGAAGTGCGGCTTCAGCCGAACAAAACATTATGAGTTTTTCTACGTATCTGTGATGTGTCGTGACCAAATGTCAATGAATGGAGCTACAGTGAATTTATGAAATCGCTTCAATCATTTGTAATAGCCCTGTATTTCAGAATGTTAGCAGTGGCCAGAAGTTGGGATATTTGGCTTTCCCCTTAAGGCTGGTGCGGGGCGGGTCAAGATACCTCTAAAAGTAGACACATCTGGCAGCATTAGAGGAAAATGTCCATCAAAGTAGCTGTGTTGCGCTCTCTACCTACAGTTGTTCTCGTGGGCATCAGAGCCGCCGTAGCCATGACGCCCTTGGGTTTTATACTGCGGACACCGTAGTCGCGCTTGATGAGCTCTCAGAAATTATGAAATGTTTTCGCAGATTTCAATTATGATGGGACAACAACTGTACAATATACCGTAAACATGCAGGATGTTCCGAAATCCCCGTTACAAACTCCTGTAACGCACCGTTTCCTCGCTACAGCCATTTGAAAACATGTCGGCAACGCGGCCACTTGTACAAGTAAGTTATTCGGTATGACCCAGTACCAATACCACTCATTAAAAGGAAACTCAATAAGTTTTCAGAAACACCTTTACAATACGGCCTTTTCCAACTCGGGTGCGCTGCGTCTCTTTGAAGCACTGCCGTCACCCCTGCTGACGGTGAACGCACCATTTTCTCAAAGTCGTTGCGCAGTTGTGGCGAAAAGCGTATGCGATGAAGTCGGACGCTGCGGAGAAGGAGCTAGATAAAGGCGACGAGCTTCGCCATACAGAAGGATCATGTCGGTGTATTCGGCAATAGGGCGCTCCGCAATGTTGCTCTAATACTGACAGACACGTGAGTGACGCACGAGCCATGTCAGAGTGGTGGGACAGACGGTAAATGACATCCGGCGTAAGCACCTCCACCCACCCCCTCCGCCTCCCACGATGACTACCCTGTTGCATACCCACCTAGCAAACATGTATTCAAACGGCTGTAGCACGGAAAGTATACGTTTCCGTACGTGGGTTCCAATTAAAAATATTGTCGCTTTGTTCCCTCTAAAAGTGCTAGAATTTCGGAAAACTCTGTATCTGTCCAGCAAACTGTACAGCTGGTGTCGTACCACATTCGAAATATCCGATTTTATTTCAGGATTTCGGTGTTATGGCACTTTGCAGAAACATTACTGAATTTTCCTGTATATTGTTATCATAAAAGCCAAGTACCGTTTCTGTCTCCATACCATAAAGCATAAGTACCAGTTATATCATTTCAAGCACTATTTCAGTTATTCGTGAGGGCGACAGTTCAATCCCGCGTCCGGCAATCCTGATTTAGGTTTTCCGTGATTTCTCTAAATCGCTCCAAGCGAATGCTGGGATGGTTCCTTTGAAAGGGCACGGCCGACTTCCTTCCCCATCCTTCCCTAATCCTATGAGACCGATGACCTCGCTGTCTGGTCTCCTTCCCCAAAAACAACCCAACTATTTCAGTTGCTAGGTTTTAGGAAAAAATAAGTGTATCATTCTCAAAATATCGGAGAGAAGCGATATAGTTCCTACAAAGAACTTGAAGAAAATCATTTTGGCTACTACGCCATGTCGTTATAAAACACTGAAAAACGAAAATACCGACATTTCGACCATCTTTTCAGCGATCCTCTTCAGTGCGATTAAATGCCAGGAAATTTCAAATCAGTGCACACTCCATTGCAAAGTGAGAGTTCAATTAGGGAACAACTTCTATTTCTTCTTCTTCACCTTTGATTAATTTCCCGAATTCCTCGTCCTTTTTATATGTTGCTGTCTTTATACAAGGTGTTTCACAACTCATGTTACACATTTCTAGAGCTTGCAGATTCACTTAGAAACTGATGCCGGCAAACGTCACCCAACGACGCCGTGGAGCATCAAAGTTACAGGCGCCACCTCCGGTAAGTGTATGTATATACAGGATGATCCGTGATTGTGTTACAAACTTTCTAGGATGATGGAAACAGACAAATGTATCGATTTGAGGTAAGGGCCCCTGTACCAGAAACGAACGTGTCGAAAATTGTAAGTGAAAAATCGTTATCCTACCTCTGACAGTGGAATACAAGTACTGGTACTGTTGTTGCTAGGATTGTAGGATAGGCAACTTTCAGAGACTGCAGCATAGACCAAAACAAGAAAAAATGTGCAGTAAACATGGACTCTAAACTGCATACTTCAGGAGCTATAAGCACTTGTTCAATAGTGCAGATGGGTTTCACGCTAGCGAAGATGAACAAGTGCTCATGATTCATGATGTATGCATTTTACAGCCTATGTGTACTGCACTTTGCTTTCTTCTTTCGTTCCATACCACCACCACCTGAAAGTTTCCTGTCCTACATCTTAGCAACAACGATAACGGTACATACTGTCAGAGGTAACAGAAAGGTTTTCTGTTATAATTTTCCAGTACAAGGACATAATCTCAAATTTATACATTTATCCATCTGCATCGTCTTAGAAAGTTTGTAACATCTTCGTGCGATCCCTCTATTTTTGTAGGCGCCGGTGCCTATAACTTTGACGCTCTGTAGCGTCGCTAGATGACGTTTTCAGAAGTAGATTCCTATGTAAAACTTGATCAGTTAAGTCCTCTGCACAGCCCCGAGTAGTGTGAAGCACGACTTGTGAAACACCCTGTATATAGAATGAATAACATCAGGGAATGGACTAGAACGCTGTCTCACTCACTTCTCATGTATTTCCTTTCTTTTATTTCCTTCAACCCCCCATGAACCATGGACCTTGCCGTTGGTGGGGAGGCTTTCGTGCCTCAGCGATACAGATGGCCGTACCGTACGTGCAACCACAACGGAGGGGTATCTGTTGAGAGGCCAGACAAACATGTGGTTCCTGAAGAGGGGCAGCAGCCTTTTCAGTAGTTGCAGGGGCAACAGTCTGGATAATTCACTGATCTGGCCTTTTAACATTAACCAAAACGGCCTTGCTGTGCTGGTACTGTGAACGGCTGAAAGCAAGGGGAAACTACAGCCGTAATTTTTCCCGAGGACATGCAGCTTTATTGTATGATTAAATGATGATGGCGTCCTCTTGGGTAAAATATTCCGGAGGTAAAATAGTCCCCCATTCGGATCTCCGGGCGGGGACTACTCAAGAGGACGTCGTTATCAGGAGAAAGAAAATTGACATTCTACTGATCGGAGCGTGGAATGTCAGATCCCTTAATCGGGCAGGTAGGTTAGAAAATTTAAAAAGGGAAATGGATAGGTTAAAGTTAGATATAGTCGGAATTAGTGAAGTTCGGTGGCAGGAGGAACAAGACTTTTGGTCAGGTGATTACAGGGTTATAAATACAAACTCAAATAGGGGTAATGTAGGAGTAGGTTTAATAATGAATAAAAAAATACCAGTGCGGGTTATCTACTACAAACAGCATAGTGAACGCATTATTGTGGCCAAGATAGACACAAAGCCCATGCCTACTACAGTAGTACAAGTTTATATGCCAACTAGCTCTGCAGATGATGAAGAAATTGATGAAATGTATGACGAGATAAAAGAAATTATTCAGGTAGTGAAGGGAGACGAAAATTTAATAGTCATGGGTGACTGGAATTCGTCAGTAGGAAAAGGGAGAGAAGGAAACATAGTAGGTGAATATGGATTGGGGGGAAGAAATGAAAGAGGAAGCAGCCTTGTAGAGTTTCGCACAGAGCATAGCTTAATCATAGCTAACACTTGGTTCAAGAATCATGAAAGGAGGTTGTATACCTGGAAGAATCCTGGAGATACTAAAAGGTACCAGATAGATTACATAATGGTAAGACAGAGATTTAGGAACCAGGTTTTAAATTGTAAGACATTTCCAGGGGCAGATGTGGATTCTGACCGCAATCTATTGGTTATGAACTGCAGACTGAAACTGAAGAAACTGCAAAAAGGCGGAAATTTAAGGAGATGGGACTGGATAAACTCAAAGAACCAGAGGTTGTAGAGAGTTTCAGGGAGAGCATAAGGGAACAATTGACAGGAATGGGGGAAAGTAATACAGTAGAAGAAGAATGGGTAGCTTTGAGGGATGAAGTAGTGAAGGCAGCAGAGGATCAAGTAGGTAAAAAGACGAGGGCTAATAGAAATCCTTGGGTAACAGAAGAAATATTGAATTTAATTGACGAAAGGAGAAAATATAAAAATGCAGTAAATGAAGCAGGCAAAAAGGAATACAAACGTCTCAAAAATGAGATCGACAGGAAGTGCAAAATGGCTAAGCAGGGTTGGCTAGAGGACAAATGTCAGGATGTAGAGGCTTGTCTCACTAGGGGTAAGATAGATACTGCCTACAGGAAAATTAAAGAGATCTTTGGAGAGAAGAGAACCACTTGTATGAATATCAAGAGCTCAGATGGCAACCCAGTTCTAAGCAAAGAAGGGAAGGCAGAAAGGTGGAAGGAGTATTTAGAGGGTTTATACAAGGGCGATGTACTTGAGGACAATATTATGGAAATGGAAGAGGATGTAGTTGAAGAAGAAATGGGAGATAAGATACTGCGTGAAGAGTTTGACAGAGCACTGAAAGACCTGAGTCGAAACAAGGCCCCGGGAGTAGACAACATTCCATTAGAACTACTGATGGCCTTGGGAGAGCCAGTCATGACATAACTCTACCATCTGGTGAGCAAGATGTATGAGAGAGGCGAAATACCCTCAGACTTCAAGAAGAATATAATAATTCCAACCCCAAAGAAAGCAGGTGTTGACAGATGTGAAAATTACTGAACTATCAGTTTAATAAGTCACAGCTGCAAAATACTAACGCGAATTCTTTACAGACGAATGGAAAAACTGGTAGAAGCGGACCTCGGGGAAGATCAGTTTGGATTCCGTAGAAATGTTGGAACACGTGAGGCAATACTAACCTTACGACTTATCTTAGAAGAAAGATTAAGAAAAGGCAAACCTACGTTTCTAGCATTTGTAGACTTAGAGAAAGCTTTTGACAATGTTAACTGGAATACTCTCTTTCAAATTCTGAAGGTGGCAGGGGTAAAATACAGGGAGCGAAAGGCTATTTACAATTTGTACAGAAACCAGATGGCAGTTATAAGAGTCGAGGGGCATGAAAGGGAAGCAGTTGTTGGGAAAGGAGTGACACAGGGTTGTAGCCTCTCCCCGATGTTATTCAATCTGTATATTGAGCAAGTAGTAAAGGAAACAAAAGAGAAATTCGGAGTAGGTATTAAAATTCATGGAGAAGAAGTAAAAACTTTGAGGTTCGCCGATGACATTGTAATTCTGTCAGAGACAGCAAAGGACTTGGAAGAGCAGTTGAACGGAATGGACAGTGTCTTGAAAGGAGGATATAAGATGAACATCAACAAAAGCAAAACGAGAATAATGCAATGTAAACAAATTAAATCGGGTGATGCTGAGAGGATTAGATTAGGAACTGAGACACTTAAAGTAGTAAAGGAGTTTTGCTATTTAGGGAGTAAAATAACTGATGATGGTCGAAGTAGAGAGGATATAAAATGTAGACTGGCAATGGCAAGGAAATCGTTTCTGAAGAAGAGAAATTTAACATCGAGTATAGATTTAAGTGTCAGGAATTCGTTTCTGAAAGTATTTGTAATGAGTGTAGCCATGTATGGAAGTGAAACATGGACGATAACCAATTTGGACAAGAAGAGAATAGAAGCTTTCGAAATGTGGTGCTACAGAAGAATGCTGAAGATAAGGTGGGTAGATCACGTAACTAATGAGGAGGTATTGAATAGGATTGGGGAGAAGAGAAGTTTGTGGCACAACTTGACTAGAAGAAGGGATCGGTTGGTAGGACATGTTTTGAGGCATCAAGGGATCACAAATTTAGCATTGGAGGGCAGCGTGGAGGGTAAAAATCGTAGAGGGAGACCAAGAGATCAATACACTAAGCAGATTCAGAAGGATGTAGGTTTCAGTAGGTACTGGGAGATGAAGAAGCTTGCACGGGATAGAGTAGCATGGAGAGCTGCATCAAACCAGTCTCCGGACTGAAGACCACGACAACAACAACAACAACAACATTTCCTTCAACTCGTACAGCTGCTGTCTAATTTCTGGTGGAGTTCTAAGTAATGTTTCGCTCGCTATATTTTATTCCTGGTTGCATCTTGAATTCAATCTGTATATTCTGGTCAACATTGTCAAAAGTTTTTTCTGTATATAAAGATGTTATAAATGTGGGTTCTGTTCCCTCCAAATTGGTTTTCCTCTAGATCAGCTTCTGTAGGGTGCTCCATTCCTCTGTAAATAGTTTGTATCAGTATTTTCAGCTAGGAGTTATCATAGTGGTGGTTTCGCAATATTCGCACTGACCACGATTTGCCTTATTTGGTATGGGTGTTATTACGTCTCTCGTTTAGTGTGATGATTTAGCGGTTATTTCAGCTGGCGTAGACGTTCAGGAGTGAAGCAGCAAATCCCGGCAGAGTGAGTCGTCGCCATTTCCGCTGCAGCCCTCTGGTAGGGAAGCCCTGCGCTATAGACAACTGACTGCGTGAGGGACTAGTAGCGACACCTAGCAGCGACGTGGTGAATAGGAAAATAGTATTGCTAAAAGTTTCATCCACGCCTTTAGCATTTAGAATGGAGATACGGCACGGAAGTTAATAGCAAAAGAAAACAGCCATAGTAGCAGTCTCTCTCTTGCAATGCAACGTCAATGATACAACAATAATAGACCAACTGAATCTGAAGAGGTAGTAATATAATTTCTTTTCTGACCTGCAAGATACTTTCATATAAAGCTGAGCCTGAGAGGTTGTCATGTAACTACCAACAGAAATATTATATGAAAGATGTAGTAAAATCGTAAAATCGTTAAGAAATTCGTTTTTTAAATGTTAAATGTTATCTGTTTAATTTAGTATTCAGCTCACATGAAACCAGTAAAATTATCCTCTTTCATACAAAGAAAGAGTTTATCTCATTAGTGACCTGTGTCATATCATAATCTCATTTTGACACTTGAATAATTCGAAGAAAAAGAAAAGAGAAAGCCTGTGTTCGTTTTGAAAATACAATTAGTGACAATATACATTTATAAAATGTATTGAGTGTGAACTGTTACGAAACGATTTCTGATACAGAATTTATTTATTATCATATAATCAATCAGGATGCTAAAAAGAAAAGGCAGACTGAGACACCTGAAAATATTTTTTTCTTTCACTATTCATTTGTGTCATGGTATTGATATAATATTTTGCATTTCTCTTGACATTGAACTAATTTATCCTGTTTCAGCACTGAGAATGTGCTAAGTAAATACAGGGTGTTTCAAAAATGACCGGTATATTTGAAACGGCAATAAAAACTAAACGAGCAGCGATAGAAATACACCGTTTGTTGCAATATGCTTGGGACAACAGTACATTTTCAGGCAGACAAACTTTCGAAATTACAGTAGTTACAATTTTCAACAACAGATGGCGCTGCGGTCTGGGAAACTCTATAGTACGATATTTTCCACATATCCACCATGCGTAGCAATAATATGGCGTAGTCTCTGAATGAAATTACCCGAAACCTTTGACACCGTGTCTGGCGGAATGGCTTCACATGCAGATGAGATGTACTGCTTCAGCTGTTCAATTGTTTCTGGATTCTGGCGGTACACCTGGTCTTTCAAGTGTCCCCACAGAAAGAAGTCACAGGGGTTCATGTCTGGCGAATAGGGAGGCCAATCCACGCCGCCTCCTGTATGTTTCGGATAGCCCAAAGCAATCACACGATCATCGAAATATTCATTCAGGAAATTAAAGACGTCGGCCGTGCGATGTGGCCGGGCACCATCTTGCATAAACCATGAGGTGTTCGCAGTGTCGTCTAAGGCAGTTTGTACCGCCACAAATTCACGAAGAATGTCCAGATAGCGTGATGCAGTAATCGTTTCGGACTGAAAAATGGGCCAATGATTCCTTTGGAAGAAATGGCGGCCCAGACCAGTACTTTTTGAGGATGCAGGGACGATGGGACTGCAACATGGGGCTTTTCGGTTCCCCATATGCGCCAGTTCTGTTTATTGACGAAGCCGTCCAGGTAAAAACAAGCTTCATCAGTAAACCAAATGCTGCCCACATGCATATCGCCGTCTTCAATCCTGTGCACTATATTGTTAGCGAATGTCTCTCGTGCAGCAATGGTAGCGGCGCTGAGGGGTTGCCGCGTTTGAATTTTGTACGGATAGAGGTGTAAACTCTGGCGCATGAGACGATACGTGGACGTTGGCGTCATTTGGACCGCAGCTGCAACACGGCGAACGGAAACCCGAGGCCGCTGTTGGATCACCTGCTGCACTAGCTGCACGTTGCCCTCTGTGGTTGCCGTACGTGGTCGCCCTACCTTTCCAGCACGTTCATCCGTCACGTTCCCAGTCCGTTGAAATTTTTCAAACAGATCCTTTATTGTATCGCTTTTCGGTCCTTTGGTTACATTAAACCTCCGTTGAAAACTTCGTTTTGTTGCAACAACACTGTGTTCTAGGTGGTGGAATTCCAACACCAGAAAAATCCTCTGTTCTAAGGAATAAACCATGTTGTCTACAGCACACTTGCACGTTGTGAACAGCACACGCTTACAGTAGAAAGACGACGTACAGAATGGCGCACCCACAGACTGCGTTGTCTTCTATATCTTTCACATCACTTGCAGCGCCATCTGTTGTTGAAAAGTGTAACTACTGTAATTTCGAAAGTTTGTCCGCCTGAAAAATGTACTGTTGTCCCAAGCATATTGCAACAAACGGTGTATTGCTATCGCTGCTCGTTTAGTTTTTATTGCCGTTTCTAATATACCGGTCATTTTTGAAACACCCTGTATGTAATATATGTATCAGTATTATAGGAAAACTTATTTTTCCAATTACTGATTGTTAACTACAAGAAAATGGAAGCTGTTTTGGTATTTATCTTAGCAGCATTTAGCACAAAAACGAAAATAAAGCGTATTAGTTTTTTTAGTAAGGCCTCTATTTCATTGTTGTAATCCTACAAATGTTCATGATACTATGCAGTTTCATTTGGCAGTGAGATATATTATGTAGAAAGTACCTCGAAAATATATGTAGATGTGATCTGGTGAAGAAAGTGTGCGTATTAAAATTTAAAATGTTTGCAACAGCATAATCAGGTTTATTTTGTAGTGTGGGAGTGAGCTCCACGTGGGATCCGAAGCATGGACCCCACGGGGGTGCCCGGCATGCGCCACATGCCAGGGCAGAGGTGGAGGCTAGTGTTCGGAAGTCTGAAAACTCCAGCGTCGGCCGGGGATAGAACCCCGGCCCGGCTGGGGCGAATAGCCCCAACCGAGGCGCTGGAACGTTCCAGACCCGTTACCACCGGGGACCCCGGCCGTTTCCTGATCTGAACTCGATCTGGTAGTCGTGTCACAGTACAACACTTCCTGTTGTCGGTTGTGTTTACATCGGACGCTGAGTGGCGGACTCTAGCCGACGACATTAGATCGCTGTGAGGGGGAAGTGTTTACCTCCGACTGCTCGGTGTCCCCCTTACCCAGCTGAAGTTTTATTGCGTGGCTGTAGGTGCTTTACAGTTATCAAAGACATTTGAAATCAGCCTTTGCGACTGTATGCAGTCGACACTTGTTAATCGTTTGTTTCAACCTATTCCCAAATGCCTCAAGAAAACCGAAGAAATTTCTTCACTAATCGAGGCGACTGTCATAGCAGAAGGACCAGCAGACATTCTATGATTACAAGTCAACGCCTAGCTTAAACCGGATAATTCGATTTGTTTCATAAGTTGTTTTAACAATGCACAAAATACCACAGCATATTATTAATCAGTTGCAAATAAATATCTGTGTGTGCAGTTCAGGTCTTGCGCCGTAGATTTTTCGTGAAAACGTCGGGATAAAATCGTAACATGTGTTTCATATTAATATGTAATTTAATCATCAATATCTTTAATACAGTGCTCACAATTTTGGACTTCTAGTGGCTGGTGTACGATATAGCCTTTGACTACGTTATCGCGTTGCCCCGTTTCCTCCTTTTTTCCGACTCTACGGGAGCTGTCGCATTCGCTCAGTGCTGCACTTTTTAGGCTTCTGGGAGGGCTTTTCTCGCGTTTTCTGTAATGTAGAGCATATTTACAAGTCCTATGAGACGAACTCTTCCTTTGTGTCATAGGTTTAAACTCAATATAGATTTTCGTTTATATTCCGGCGAATATTCTCATTTTGTCTCTATGACTCCCAGCGGCGCTCCATAAGCTGTTCATCGCAGTGACACCCAAATCAGTATCCTATCTTACAGCTACACCAGTTTATAACTATAACTTCACACAAAGCTAATTTGTAACAATGACGCCCATATGCCTGGACTTAACCTTTGTTTGCGCACTATCGGTCTCGTAGTTATTAGTGATTCAAATCTGACGCCATTTTGTCACACAAGTAACTTCGACCAAGGAGAAAGTAGACGTTTTCACGTCAGAATAACTTCCAGGAAGTTTTCGACTTTCGTAAAACAGAAACAAGTTTCGACGCTGTGGAATGCAACAAGAAGTAACAGGTAACGAATTGTTTCGGGATTCCACCATCCATGCTGCAAACGATGATCAAGCGAAAAGATAATGTTGCTGATAAGCATCAAAAGGCGGGAGCAAGCAGACCGGGCGAGGCGAGTCCCCGCCTCTTTCTGAAAGTTTATGGAATTGGCTTACTCAATGCAGGGTACAAAAGGTATTTGTCGGAGGTTATAGCTTAACGGAACGCTAAATCTTTAACGGTTAGTCTGGGAACCTAAGTCTCAGATACAAATAAGGAGTGACACGCCAACTCCAAAGACATAAATTTAGTTCACAAAATGCATCCATTCGTGACAGTTTGTTCACCATTGAAAAATGAATGAAGCTGAATTATTGTATTTTCGAACATTTGTGTGTGCCTTCCGTTCCAAATACTAAAGCAAATAACATGTAAGAAAACTGGGAATACAACAGTAAAAAAAAAAAAAAATTAATTTCGATTTTTCCTGATTTCATCTACAATAAAGTCGAGTTAAATAGAATTAACTACACGAACTTTTTCTCATAATTATTCGAACTTTTTCTTAGATCCTGTGACCTTCGAATTTTGCAGACTCGATTGTAACGGTCCCTTGAGCTTCCAATTTTCTAGAGTCTGCATTAATGTCTAAAAAGTAAAAATAAATCTTCTCGTGCTACTATCCACGTTGCAGTGGATGCTGATTTGGTTGTCCTTTTCAGTATATCAGTATGATTATAGAGTCCTAATCAACGTACGCAACGCTGTTACGGTATAAACGTACGTTTATTTTCACCAAAGTTGCGTAAGAATGCGCTTCTGTCATGCATCCCCACTCCCTAAACCCGCCATCAGGCAAAGAAAGTGAATATTCTTTCCTTTGTTTTTCACCCCTCAAATGGCTCTGAGCACTATGGGACTTAACTTCTGAGGTCATCAGTCCCCTAGAACTTAGAACTACTTAAACCTAAATAACCGAAGGACATCACACACATCCATACCCGAGGCAGGATTCGAACCTGCGACCGTAGCGGTCGCGCGGTTCCAAACTGTAGCGCCTAGGACCGCTCTTCCACCGCGACCGATAATGACTTTGCAGCAGAGACCTGTTGAGTGAGTGCTTAAACGAAAGTCATGGACGAATAAAAATACAAAACAGATATATACGTAACGTCACGTAACCATGAAGAAAACCAGACTTCGTTTATTTTACCATATCAGTACTCATTTCGTTTAATTCTTTTAACAAACCGTCAGTGGTATTCATAATTTTGGTCGCTTTCTACATCTAGGAACGTTCTTTGCAATAGATGAGTTTCTGATATTTACTTACAGCATTCTTGTGTCTTTTCCCCTTGCATTTGGAATTATCTTCTCTGACTGCAGATTTTTGAGCAGCACCGATGTCATTATCCTAAATTTATGTTGATCTGCAGCGCTGAGGTTGATCCCTCACCTGTGGTAGAGCGAGAGATGACTCCAAAGTCTGGCAGGCAGCGAAAGACTTTGCGACGGGCCGATTGTAGGACCTCCAGAGGAAGCTTCTTGGAACGCAAATTCTGGGCGTTCACAGAAGGTGAGTTTGCTGGTAGTTCGGAACTCCAACAATAGGCGCGTAACTGGGCCCCCTTAGTAACATGGCTGCCAAGGAGGGGAAGTACGGCAGTGTGCACTCCGTGTGCATAAGGTGGGGGAGTCATTCCTGATTTGTAAAGAGTACAGGGTGCAGCCAACTGCAGGTGGTGGCCCAAGTCGGTGCCAATGACGTGTGTCGCTTTGGATTGGAGGAGATTCTCTCTGGTTTTGGTTAGCGGATGTGGTAAAGACTGCCAGTCTTGCTTGCGAGATTAAGGCGGAGCTCAGCATCTACACCATCATCGACAGAACCGACTGTGGTCCGTCGGTGCAGAGCCGAGTGGAAGGTATGAATCATAGGCTCAGGCGGTTATGTGACCGTGTAGGCCTCAGACTCCTTGACTTGAGCCATAGGGTGCTGGGTTTCTGGATTCCGCTTAATAGGTCAGGAGTCCACTACACACAGGAAGCGGCTACATGGGTAGCGGGGGCGGATTTTTAGGTTCTCAGGAAACCATAGAAATAGCGTCCGTCTAAAAGGGGGCAGGTAACACACAGTAAGGTGGTTGTAGAAACGATCGGTGTTGTAAATTGTCTTAGCTGTGTTGGGAAAGAACCAGAGCTCCAGGCCCTAATAGAAAGCACTTAAGCTCAAACAGTTATAGGTACGGAAAGCTGGTTAAAGCCGGAAATAAGTTAAGCCGAAATTTTTTCAAACGATCTAACTACGTTCAGAAGGGATAGATTAAATACAGTTGGTGCTGGAGTATTTATTGCTGTCAGAAGTAGTTTACCTTGTAGTGAAACTGAAGTAGATAGTTCCTGCGAAATAGTATTGGTAGAGGCTATGCTTTTCAGTCGGACTAAACTATTATTTGGATAGTTTTACGACCCCCGACTGAGAGGATATAGTTGCTGAACAGTTGAAAGAAAACGTGTCATTTCAAATAGGTACCCCACTCACACTATTATAGTTGGTGGTGATTTCAATCTACCGTCGATAAGCTGGAAAATTTATACGTTTAAAGCCGGCGGCAGGCTTAAAACGTCATCCTAAATTGTACTGAATGCTTTCTCAAAACATTATTTTGAACAATTAGTTCGCGGGCCCACTCGAAGCCTAAATGGTTGCGAAAGCGTACTTGGCCTCTTAGCAGCAAATATTCCTGGATGAATGGGTAGTATCATGACGAATACAGGGATTAGCGACCACAAGGCAGTTCCTGCTAGACTGAATACTGTAACACCTACAACCATCAAAAAGAAACTCAAAGTACATCTATTTTTAAAAAGCTGACAATGCCATGCGGCTTTTCCCGGATGATGCTGTAGTGTACAGAGAAGTTGCAGCATTAGAAAATTGTAGCGAAATGCAGGAAGATCTGCAGCTGATAGGCATTTGGTGCAGGGAGTGGCAACTGACCCTTAACATAGACAAATGTAATGTATTGCGAATTCATAGAAGAAGGATCCTTAATCTTATGATTATATGATAGCGGAACAAACACTGGTAGCAGTTACTTCTGTAAAATATCTGGGAGTATGCGTGCGGAACGATTTGAAGTGGAATGATCATATAAAATTAATTGTTGGTAAGGCGGGTACCAGGTTGAGATTCATTGGGAGAGTCCTTAGAAAATGTAGTCCATCAACAAAGGAGGTGGCTTACAAAACACTCGTTCGATCCATACTTGAGTATTCCTCATCAGTGTGGGATCCGTACCAGATCGGGTTGACGGAGGAGATAGAGAAGATCCAAAGAAGAGCGGCGCGTTTCGTCACAGGGTTATTTAGTAACCGTGATAGCGTTACGGAGATGTTTAGCAAACTCAAGTGGCAGACTTTGCAAGAGCGGCGCTCTGCATCGCGGTGTAGCTTGCTCGCCAGGTTTCAAGAGGGTGCGTTTCTGGATGAGCTATCGAATATATTGCTTCCCCCTACTTATACGTCCCGAGGAGATCACGAATGTAAAATTAGAGAGATTCGAGGGCGCACGGAGGCTTTCACACAGTCGTTCTTCCCGCGAAAAGAGAGGTAATGACAGTGGCATGTAAAGTGCCCTCCGCCACACACCGTTGGGTGGCTTGCGGAGTATAAATGTAGATGTAGAACGCTTTTTAAAGAGACAGCCTCCACTCCTTCCTATCTGATCATGTAAGCGTAGAAGAGATGTGAAACGATTTCAAAGAGATAGTATCGATTGCAATTGAGAGATATATATACACACCACATAAATTAATAAGTGATGGTACTGACCCCCCTTGGACAAAACGGGTGAAATCGCTGTTGCAGAAGCAACGAAAAAGCGTGCCAAATCTGAAAGACTCCAGAATCCCCAAGACTGGTGAAGTTTTGCAGAAGGTCTAAATATAGCGGCTACTTCAGTGCGAGATGCTCTTAATAATTTCCGCAACAATTCTCTGTTTCGAAATCTGGCGAAAAACCCAAAGAGATTCTGGCACACCAGTGTCAAGACGCAATCAGTACCTTCATTGCGCACAAATAACGGTTAAGTCACTGATAACAGTGCCACTAAAGTAGAGTTATTAAACATGGTTTTCCGAAACTCCTTCAGCAAAGAATACGAAGTAAGTATTCCCGAAGTCCAGTCAACAGAAAGTGCCAAGATGAGAAGCGTAGAAGTAAATATCCTCGGTGTAGGTTGGTTCTGAGCACTATGTGACTTAACGTCTGAGGTCATCAGTAGCCTAGAACTTATAACTAATTAAACCTAACTAACCTAAGGACATCACACACATCCATGCCCGAGGCAGGATTCGAACCTGCGACCGTAGCGGTCGCTCGGTTCCAAGCTGTAGCGCCTAGAACCGCACGGCCACTCTTCGGCCGGCTCCTCGGTGTAGCAAAGCAGCTTAAATCACTTAATAAAGGCAAGGCTTCCGTTCCAGATTGTATACCAGTAAGGTGATACAATAGCTCCATATTTAGCAATCATATACAACCGCTCACAGAAAGATCCGTACCTAAAGACTGGAAAATTACTCAGGTCACACCAATACCCAAAACGGTAAGTAGGACTAATCCGCTGAATTACAGGCCCATATCACTAAGGTCGATTTGCGGTAGCGTTTTGGAACATATACTGTATTGGAACACTACGAATTACCTCGAAGAAAACGATTCATTGGCACACAGTCAGCACGGATTCAGAAAACATTGTTCTTGCGAAACACTTGTTATGCTCAAGAAGTAATGAGTTTTATCGGCAGGGGATGTCATATTGATTCTTTATTTTCAAATTTCCAGAAGGCTTTCAACAGCGTTCCTCACAAGCGTCTTGTAACCAAACTGCATGCTCATGGAATATCGCCTCAGTTGTGCGACAGGATTCGTGATTTCCTGTCAGAGAGGTCACAGTTCGACGGAACGTCATCGAGTGAAACAGAAGTAATATCCGGCGGTCCCCAAGGAAGCGTTATAGGCCCTCTATTGTTCCTGATCTATATTAACGACATAGGAGATAATCTGAGTTGCCGTCTTAGACTGTTTGCAGATGATGCTGTCATTTACCGTCTAGTAAAGTCATCAGACGATCAAAACGACTTGCAAAATGATTTAGATAAGGTATCTGTATTGTGTGAAAAGTGGCAATTTTCCCTTAATAAAGAAAAGTGTGAAGTCACTCACATGAGTACTGAAAGAAATCCGCCAAATTTCTTTTACGCCGTATGTCACACAAATCTTAAGGCTGTAAATTCAACTAAATACTTGGGGATCACAATTACAAATAACCTAAATTGGAACGATCACATAGATTGTGTTCTGGTAGTGGAAACCAAAGACTTGCGATTCATTGGCAGAACACTTAGAAGATGCAACGGATCTCAGAGAGACTGCTTCACAATGCTTGTCCGCCCTATTCTGGAGCATTGCTGTGCGTTGTGTGATCCGTGTCAGATGGGACTCACGGCTCATTTTGTATTATCGCGAAAGAGGGGCTAGAGCACCACAGACATGATACGTGAATTGGAGTGGCAATCGTTAAAACAAAGTCGTTTTTCGTTGCTACGGAATCTGCTCATGAAATTTCAATCACCAGTTTTCTCCTCCGATTGTGAAACCATTCTGCTGGCATCGACGTAATTAGGAGAAATGATCATCACGTTAAAATAAGAGAAATCAGGGCTCGCACAGAAAAATTTAAGTGCTCGTTTTCCCCGCGCGCCGTTCGAGATTGAAACGAGAGAGAGAGACAGCTCGAAGGTAGTTCATTGAACCCTCTGCCAGGCACTTTATTGTGAACAGCGGAGTAATCACGTGGATGTAGATGTTGTATGCGTGTACGAATCTAAACTGAATTGTATGCTGATTCTCTCAGGGCGTGTAACATAGTCATTTGAAAGTGTATCTTCGTGATATACATTAGTTGCACTGGTGACAGTATACAATGAAAATGGAAGCTACCAGGTGGATATAAATTGTACGACACAACAGGAGTAAGAAAAAGAATTCCTTTTCCGACAGAGCCTGCAGTATAATTGCCACTCATTGCGATACATTAACGTTACTTTATCTATCTTCTCGTCGCAGAGGCAGTATCTCTCATCACACTACGGAGATAAAGATGTAGCTTCTCTGCGCCCCCTTCTGAAGAAGAGCCTTGAAAGTCTCGAAAGCTAGTTTACAGGAATAAAAAAAAATTCGAAATACGCTATCGGCAAACAATCGCAGCAACAGAAAATAATGAACTTAGTGCGATGAAATTTTGAGAATACGTTGCTCTGCGGCATATATGTAAGTGATGAACATTGCAAGATCACAGGTTAATGTAAGCGCGGGATAAGCCATGGCAAATGTGAAATGCTGTGAAACCGCCAGAATGTTGAATGCAAGTATGCAGATGTGCATGCGTTGTTTGTGAGTTACCGGATGTCAGTTTGTGGTACTTGCTGCAGTTGGTTGGTCAATACAGCGACTGTTAAAGCTGGAGTTGTCGTCCTATGACGTCCCATATGGGCTCGGTTGGAGACAGATCTGGTGATCGATCAGGCCAGTGCAATATATCGACACATTGTAGAATGTGTTGGTTTACAGCACCAGTCTGTGAGCGAGAGTTATCTTGTTGGAAAACACCCTCTGGAATGCTGTACATGAATGGGAGCACAACAGGTCAAATCATCAGATTGACATACAAATTTAGAGTCAGGGCGCGTGGGATAACTAAGCAAGAGCTTAAATTGCACTCGAGTCATTAACGCACGGTGTAGGTCCAGTGTATCTAGCACACAGACTGGATGGTTGGTTGGTTGGTTGCTGGCACTCAAGTGGTCTCCTCCTAACCAACACATGGTCATCAATGGCACCGGGGCAGAACCACATTTGATCAGAAAAAAAACCACCCTGCCCTCCAGTGAGCTCTCATTCGACATCACTGCAGCCGGCCGCTGTGGTCCAGCGTGCTTCAGTCGGGAACCACGCGCTTGCTACGTTCCCAGGTTCGAATCCTGCCTCGGGCATGGATATGTGTGATATTCTTAGGTTAGTTAGGTTTAAGTAATTTTAAGACTAGGGGACTGATGACCCATAGTGCTTAGAGCCATTTGAACCATTTTGACATCACTTAAGTCGCAAGGGTCAGTGGAATGCACGCTACAGGTTGTCTGGCTCGGGTCATACCTTGAAGTAATCCATTTTTAACAGTTAGTTTTGTCACTGTTGTACAAACTGCTGCAGTATGATGTGACAGAGCCTTACAGTGAACACGAGGATCTTCCCTTTCAGTAGTGCCACATGACTTTACGGAGCCCAATCTTCTTGCAACTGTACATACTCCTGAACAACGCTGTCAGCAATCATTTACAGTGACAACATTCCTGCCAGGTCTTTCTGCAGTATCGCAGAAGGAACATCCGGCCTCTCGTAGCCCTATTAGAAGACCTCGTTCAAACTCAGGCGTTGTTGATGACCTCATTGTCGCTTTAAGTCATTCTTGACTAACATCAACTCACCACGTCCACCTCCAAAGTTGGTAATGCTCGCAACCTTTGCAGCGTGTGTTTAAGGCAAACCTGATATTTATGCTCATAGTGGCAGTTCTAGTGCCATTCTTATGGCGCTGGCGCGAAATCTGAACAGACGTGATCTTTCAGCGTACCAACTTTGATTTATGTCGCCTAACTCCTTCCTGGTGTCGCCATATATTTTCCGCCAGTGTATCACTGTTGCAGTCTTTCGTATAATTTGTGCTAAAGTCAAGAGCTCTAGGACATCAGAGTGGTTAACGTTAATCGGTTGAGAGATAGTTCGAACATGAACTGTAGCGACTTGTTGCGGCAGAGGATTAGGATAGCGAGCTGTCGCCTGGAAATGGGATTGATCATTGGAGGGGGAAGCAGCTTGTGGTGGGGGCGGGGGTTAATGATAGCTCCCGCTGAGATTAATTTTGTCCTGGCTGTAAGCGACGCAGAGCTCAGCACTTAATAGTGTTTCCACCTCGACCTCACTCCGGGAATATTATTTGATATCCACAAGGTGTAACCATTTAACGTCGCTGAATCACCAGTCAGTACAGTTTCCAAATAACGTCATTATTTAATAAACTGCTCCAGCAAAAGTTTAACGCCTACTTTAAATCAAAGGAGTAAACTTACACAGTAGAGTGACAGCAATTGAGGTATCGAGGTCATATTGTAGCAGGGTGACCGGAGCAGGTGAGGTGGACGAGGGTGTAGAGCATGGCTGGGTAGGAGGAAGTGGCTGTTTTTGGCAATCTTCCTCTTTATTGTTGGAACTCCCAAGACATTTTCCCGTAGCTCAGCCCCACCGCTTGTGTCGTGGTGGAGACGTGCTGATGCACGCAGTCCGGGGAACATGACGATGGCCTCGGTCAGCGGCTGCACAGGCAGTAGGAGGACAGCGGCACGAGGCCGGGCCAGCCCAGCCCGCCTCCTGCAGACGCTGCGGCTCGTGACGACGCCGGGAGTCGCCGGTGCAGCAGTGGGCAACGCCCCCCACCGGCCGGTCCTCGGGGACAGCGTCACAGGTCACGACGACGTGACAGCGACCTAACGCCCAATCGGTCGAACCGAATGCGGACGCCCACCTCTGATGCCCTTAAATAGTGCAGGCCACTGCTGAATCCGCCGGTTATACGGCGACGTGTTTATTAGAAGGTTCTCGATGAGTTGGCTACTGCAACCGCGCCCCAAGTGGCCTGCGCCTTCTTAATTCTGCTAATACTGTGTTCTGATGGCTGCTGCGCACGTACACACGTATCGACGCTCGTTGCAAAACTGTCACCTGCATTATGCGCTGGCCAGCCTTCGTCCGCCGTGAGGCTGGCGCATCGCGCAATGAAACACACTAAATCACAATTTCGCACCGTATTTCCTCTACAATTCCTTCCTCGTACGAAAAGAATTCGTCTCCGAATTCAACCAAAAAGTCAAAACAACTGAAGTTCACTTCACAAACAACACAAAATGCGATTGATTCACTATTTACACTGTGTTCATTCAGTTGTATCTTCAGTCTAATCTTTGTTTCTGAACATTACTCAGTGTTCTGCTGCAGTGCCCACAACCGTCCAGTGATATTGTCTGGACCCTTAGGTTAAAGGTTGGAAGGGGGCGGGATTTGGGCTACCTTCCTCTTGAGCTGATAGTACACTAATCCTATGACAAAGATAAAAATACAGGTGGCAGTGGTTGATGATCCAATACCTAGTAAGCGTTGCTTATGCTCATTACACTACTCGTGCACTCGTTGAAAAAGATGTTCCATAGTTATACATCCAATTTGAGCTGCTAGCATCTGGTCCAAAGAGGCGAGCAAAGTCGGGTCTGATATGCTATTCAGAATAGTGATATTTTTTTTCGTGACGAATTGCACCAGTTGGTCGGGTACATAGATCAATGTGCGTGTTATGTTCATGATTGTAGCTCCAGTAATCACGGCTGGTAAATGGAAAGTTGGCCCTGAAATGTCACACTGTGTGCCGTTAATTAACAGTCCCTGCCCCTGCAATTCTATTCTTTGCGTACTCCCTTGCTTACCCTGCTCGTAACAAACGCAAATAAAGACAGTGTTTCCCATGACTGAAAATACCCAATGTGGTCCCACTTGCGGAAAGAACTGCACTGTGCCTGCTATAATTTGGTTAGGGCACTCCGTGACTGGTTCTTGAGAGCGGAATAGAGAATACTCGAATTATTTGGGAACAGTGTGTAACAATTTTGTGGGGAGATGGTAACTGGACCTGTTTGGCAACACAGGAAGTCTTGTGCTGTGAGGAACGCATGAGCTTGTCTGTTACGTGCCACTAACAGTATTTCCCACACGGTTAATTGTACGAATTTCTGCAAAAATTCCCACTTCACTGGATACATATGCTAGGCGTAACATTCAAATTTACAATCCTTACATGTCAATGGTATTATGATATGAATTCTCAGCAGGGTACCCGTCCATGTACTGGTAACAATGGCCATTTTGTAGTACAGAGATAAGTGTTCGTCTGTTAATGTCAGTAGTAGCTCCAGGGATGCGGGCAGTTCAGATTGAACTTCGCGTAATCCTTCCCGAAGTTGAAACTTCCTGGCAGCTTAAAACTGTGTGCCGGGCCAAGACTCGAACTCGGGACCTTTTCCTCTCTCGGGCAAGTGCTCTACCAACTGAGCTACCCAAGCACGACTCACGTCCCGTCCTCACAGCTTTACATCTGCCAGTATCTCGTCTCCTACTTTCCGAACTTTACAGAAGCTCTCCTGCGAACCTTGAAGAACTAGCACTCCTGAAAGAAAGGATATTGCGGAGACATGGCTTAGCCACAGACTGGGCAATGTTCCCAGAATGAGATTTTCACTCTGCAGTGGAGTGTGCGCTGATATGAAACTTCCTGGCAGATTTAATCTGCCTGGCAGATTTAATCTGCCAGGAAGTTTCATATCAGTGCACACTCCGCTGCAGAGTGAAAATCTCATTCTGGAAAGTGAGGCAGAATTTTTTTGAATGAAGTAATTCCACTTTAGTATGTCAAACCATTACTTATTGTGACTGCAGTTTCGACAATTGGTCACTTTTAAGCACTCCGAAAGCCGTCAGTCACCAAATGAAATAGACGTAATCACAAAACAGACAAACTTTGGAAAATGAAAATTTCAAGGCTACTTACGTGGGACGTTGTATTCCACTTAATAAAATAAAGCTACGACATGCTGGAACATAGTTGTCACCAGTGTAAAAGCAAACTAACACATGTTCCATTCACCGTGCAAGCCTACGTTAGAACGCTGGGGAAATAATACCTGATATGATAAAGACTTAAGTCAAATATCTCGTGTAGCAGGCATGGTAGACGTCTGACAATATCAGCAAAGATGCAAACATACAAAGCTCATGAGCCATACAGCGCAAAGACGCTAGGGTCTAATATACAGAGCCGATACGTTTGTAAAACGTGTGCGCAGAAATGAAGAAAGTGACAGAAATATGTGCCAAATGATACCGAGTGTGTAAATTAAAAGTAGCTAAAAATATGAAGTGGCTATCAGGTCAAAGCAATACCCATCAAATAAAAGTATAGAATAGGGTGTAAAATATCAAGTACATATGAAAGCAGCGGATCACACACGCAAAACAGACGCAAGCAGTCAGTGTGTGATGAAATGCAAGTAACACACAATTGTAGGAAAAAAAGGATGTTAAGTAGTAACAAGCGTAGCATGGTCAAGAGTATTTGGCAGAATTAACACGCTTAAAGCCAGTCATAGGAAAAAAACCGCTATATTGTAGAATGTTCTTGAAGCAGTCTAGTGACCTACTTTTAAGATAGGTTTCATTCTAAATGTGTTCTGGTTGGTCTATAAAAGCCGTATAAATTTCAGTCTCTTCTAAATAATCAAGCTGTCTTACTTTTCCAATTTTGTGAAGAATTTCTAAAGAGCTTTCCATGTTATCTAACCGTAAAAGTGCCTCCCGGATGACAGGGTTCCGTACACACGCACCGTTACCACACTACATGGTTGAGTTAGCCGACACGGCTGATTCCCGCGCCATCCTGCAGATAAAGAGCTTTCTGCGGATGGACGTACGTGTAGAACTTTACGAACCACCCAACGTCCCCGAGCAATGTAACAACTGCCAGCGGTTCGGCCACTCGGCCCTCCGCTGCGGCCTGGCAACTCGCTGCCGCGGATGCGCTGGCAATCACAGATCCAACACTTGCACACAAACACAGCCAAACCAGCGACGCTGTGCCAACTGCGGTGGGCCCCATGCGGCAAACTTCAGACAGTGCAACTCATACAAACAGGCGCTGAAGCGAAAACAAGACAAAAGCAGGGTACTATACGACATACCACGCCCAAGGCCAGCGCCGAACCCAGTAAGGAACGGCGTAAGTTTGCCACGGTTGCACGCCCTGGCGGAACGGCACAGGCTGCGGAACCTCAGCGCCCTACACACACACACGTGAAACAACCGCTGCAACAGCCACACAACAGCCACAGGCAACACCTGAAACCCAACAAGCATCGGTACCTACACCTATGCCCCCAAACAACACGACTCCACTCCCGGAAATCACGTGCTGCGAAGAAACGCACCATTTACAGGAAAACACATCCACACAAGAACCCCCCGAACCCCAAGCCCAGAGGAGGAATAGACGTACACGCAAACACAGGGCGGGGAACACGAAATCACCACAACAGGCCACGCAGCAACAACGGAACAGCAACACACAGGAAAACAGTCAACAAGACACCGAGACTGTAACTCACACTACCATCCCCCTCACCACAGAAGTAACACAGGCGCCACAACCTCTGTCACAAAGCACAAATGCCGCTCCTAACAACACGCCAATACCCGCACAAGCGGCCACTAACTCCACAACGGCACCTCGGGCTGCCACACCCAACACCAACACACCACCTGGGGGAATACTGGAAACACTATTCCCCCGACACACGACCGTTCAAATCCTTACCAAGGTGCTGACGGCCGTCACTACACTCATCACCCAGCTCATGAGCGCCGAACCCGGGCAATACTGGGCTGTCATACACACTGCCATCACAACACTCTTTCACACTCTTACATGAATAATATGCCACACCCGGCCCATAACGCAGACCCGCACACACTATCACAGATCCTGTTCTGGAATGCAGACTCGATCCACAACAAAAGGTCAGAATTTGCCGCGTTCATGGAGCGCAAGGGAATCCTTGTCGCGCTACTGAGCGAGACTAAAACCGCACAAACAAACTTTCCTGGCTATTGTGTCTATCGTACCGACCGACCGGGCGACGCCGTGGCAGGTGGAACTGTAATCGTCATACACAAAGACATTGAGCACACAAACATAGAGCTCCCTGAACTGGAAAAAGTCGAGGCTACGGCCGACAGAGTCAAGTTCAACGGAGCCTACACCACACTGATATCGGTATACAACAGCCCTGTACGCATCTCAACACGCGATATCAGCACTTTACTCAACATTTCACCGCGAGTAATAGTCGCTGGAGATCTGAACGCAAAACACCCAGAATGGAATTCACGCATACGAAATCCCAACGGCAAAAAACTGTACGAACATTCACTAGGCAGAAACTACATTATACTAGCGACGACTGAACCGACGCACATTCCCTATCAGAGGGGACACAGGCCAGACGTGATAGACATGGCCCTCATCAAGGGCATTACAGCGACACTCAATGTCGCCGTTGAAAACGATCTGCCCTCAAACCACCAACCTGTAATACTATACATTGAGGAAACACTGCAGCACACAGAACAACGCAAGATGTTGGACTACGGGCGTGTGAATTGGACATTGTTCAAGCAAACGCTTGATAGCCACATCCCACCTATACACGAAATTAACGAAACAGCACAAATTGACGAGGCAGTAGAAACCCTCACCAACGCCGTCCAGGACGCAATGGCAGGCACCATACCTGATCGCACCTCACAACAACGCAGTGCGGCCCTGCCCCAGGAAATCCTGGGCCTAATCTCAATGAGGAATCGCCTCAGGAGACAATGGCAGCGCACCAGGCGCCCGTACTTCAAACGGCACATTAACAGACTACAGGGCATCATACACGATAAAATACAAACACACAGAACACAACAGTGGAACCAAAAACTCGAAGGGCTGGACACCACACGCCCTGGCGTGTGGCAACTAACCCGACACTTCACCCGGGAGAAAATATACACCCCAACGCTTCAAGGGCCTGACGGACCTGCATACTCAGCGGAAGGGAAAGCAGAACTAATGGCCCGAACACTCGCAGCGTCATTCACACCGAACCTGGTACCATCAGATCCAGCGTTCACACTTGCTACTGACCAAGAGGTTACACGCATTCTAGCCCAACCATCGCGCGACGACATTCGACATGCTAGCACAGCCGAAGTCTCCTGGGCTATAATGCATTTCGCTGCTAGGAAAGCCCCTGGTCATGATGGCATTCAAAACCGTGTCCTCCAGGAGTTCACGGATAAAGCAACTGAGTACCTAACACACATAACGAATGCCATACTAAAACACCAACACTTCCCCGCCTTTTGGGAGACGGCCAAGGTCCTGATGTTCAGGAAGCCGGGGAAAGACCACAGCCTCCCACAAAATTGCCGACCCATCAGCCTTCTGAGCTCACTCAGTAAGGTTGTTGAGAAGGTGATTCTCAAACGCATCACTAGGCACTGCATAACAAATGACATCCTGAGACCGGAGCAATTCGGCTTCAGGAATCACCACTCCACAACACAACAACTCCTACGGGTTGTTGAACATATAACACATGGCTTCAATATAAACAAAGCTACAGGGGCAGTGTTCCTGGACATCGAAAAGGCTTTCGACCGTCTATGGCACAACGGCCTCATCCGCAAACTCAGCGACGCGGGATTCCCCGACGGGCTGCTGCGTCTAATACACTCATACCTCACAGACAGGAGTTTCAACACTGACGTGCAGGGAAAACAATCAACACGACACGGTATACACGCGGGAGTACCCCAGGGAAGCATCCTGGGACCCCTACTGTTTAACCTCTACATAAACGATCTCCCAACCGCACACAACACAATGATGGCAATCTACGCGGATGACACAGCCATCCTTGCGCAAGATTGGAAACCATCAAACATTACGTCACACTTACAGACTGCACTCAGAGTGGCCGAGCCTTGGTTGGAGAAATGGCGTGTTAGAGTAAACGTCGACAAGTGCGAAGCCGTTCTGTTCACTAAAAGACCGAAGCAACTGCGCAAACACCGCTACTGCAGACCAATAACTCTACATGCACGTCCAATACGTTTCCGCGAGAAAGTCAAATACCTCGGTGTCTGGCTGGACCGGAAATTACTCTGAGGGGACCACATACAACACATGACCAACCGAGCTAGCGCGAGGCTCAAACACCTCTATCCTATGCTCAACAGGCGTAGCACACTGAACAGAAGGGTGTCGAGGTCCATGTACATGACATCCGACCCCTGATGACGTACGCAGCTCCCGTCTGGGGATATGCTGCGCCTACACGCCTGCGCCGTCTGCAGCTCATACAAAACAAAGTACTCAAAATCATAAGCAATGCTCCACGATACACACGCATCGCGGACCTTCACCAGGAATACCGACTTGAGACTCTCACGGAGGTAATCCACAAACTCACCACAAGACTATACAGAAACTCCAGACATTCGCAGAACCCGTTTATTCTGAATCTGGGGAACTACGACCACAACCCTAGATGGAAACATAAAAGACAAAAAGACATACTTGCAAGGACATAACATCTATGGCCAAGCATACGCAAACATAACGGCAAAGGCGAGCCCCTGTTAATCAGACGCATTTACTGGATATCCAGCTGAAATACACTGCCGAATAACTGGTACCACACAGGGAAGCCGTACCGTACACTGCATGCAAACAAGCTCCACACATCCCCCACACAGTGAGATGATCTATGGCCGATCTCCCACTACTGTATAACGATCTTGATTGTTCCAGGAATGTAGCAGCTGCAGCAACTGGGACACATCGCCATCGCTTGTCACGATAATGATGCATGATACCTATACTAACAAATCCAACTTTGCATGAGCTATCGCAGCTAGTAAGCCACTACTGCTTTTACTACCCATCCCACTGTCGCAGAGGTTTTTTTCCCACGGCACGAGCCATGGCACTTTTTTCCCTCTGCTCTTCAAATCGCTACCCTCACTCGCGTTTCGTCCACTATCTATCACCTGATGGACCGTGTTAATGCGTAGTCTTACCCAGAAGCACGGATAACATCACAGCCCAGCATCCTGTGATCCACTTACTATATAACTAACATGTTTACGGAGGTGACAGTAGAACTTTTGGTTTGGTCACCACGTTGGTGTGGGCGTGGAGGGGCCCCATCTCTATTAGTCGTCCGAATATGGTTCGCAGACAGCGATCTAAAACTGTCACTGGTGTACTGTTCTCTAGAACGAATGTTCTGTCCTGTATTAAACTTAGTTCATTCCTACAGCTAATTTTATAAAGCCGAGACTATGATTTTATTAGGAACGTCCAGACTCGCTGCTTTATGACATTAATTTTTATTTCTTTCTCTTTCACTACAGATCTGTTTCGGCTAAATCGTCATTATCAAATAACGTATGTATTGTCTAGATAAACTGACGAACACTGTTGATTTAAAATAGTAATTAATTTGTTACGACATTAACAGCTTTGGAGCCACAATCTCATACGTTTACCTCGTAGCTCCTAAACTGTGAAATTACTGTCATAACTTTTTAATTACTGCCTTAATTCAACAAATAGAGAACGACAGTCAAAATACTGTTACCAAAGATGTTATTTGTATGTTAGTCCATCTAGACTTTATATAATCGATAATGGCAGTTTAGCCGAAATAAATCTATAATGAAAGTGAAAGAAATGAAAATTAATATCACATAGCTGTAAATGTGCGCATTCCTTATAAATATGTAACATGCTGACTTTACTACGCTACAGGCCCTATGGAACCCAGAATGTGTGGAAGATTTATTGTGTTGTAGGCTCTGACGTACGGTCAGGTCTAACGTGTCGTCGGTATGGAAGCCTGTTCTTACTTCGCTGTTACGAAACTGTTCAGCTATTCAGCCAGAAACAGGTCCACGTTATGGTAGGGACAAATAGTTTTAGCTTCTTCCTCTTTCTGCAGTGTAATCTCACCAGTAGTATTGCGACTGAGTAATTTTGCAGCGAACGTTTTACCAGTTATTTGTGCAATGAAAACGTCGTTCAGTGCTACATGTCTAAGGATTCCTAGTTCATTGCAATTTCGTTCTGCTCTAGGGGAAGGCTGACTAATGTGTGAATCATAGAAAGGGAAAATGCGTTCTCTGGGTTCATGGGAGGCAGAAATTATTGTAGATATCATTATCTGTGCAATAGTGAAAATTAATGCTAGTGTATATACTATTCAGTTATGTCAACGTAGTGACAGTGTCACTGAGTGATCTTCTAAATGACACAAAGATTTCGTCCATGTACATACTACTATATTAAATTTTATTAGCTCTGACGGGGAATTTCTTAAAGTACTGCCTTTTGTCATGTTTAACAAAACTGTTAGCAAGCGTACTTTCTATACAAATGCGCGTGGCAAAGGCTTCCGGTCGTAAAAAAATTTCAGCGTTAAACTTGAAATAGTTATAGGAGAGTATCAGAAGTAATAACCTAATGGCATCTTTAATTTCTTGTACATTAGGTTTTTGTGTTGGAGAAGTTTCTCTTCAGTAATTTTAATAGTCTCTTAAATGTGAATGTTAGTAAGTCAATTAACTACGTTAAAGGATACGAAATTACCATCATCAGGAATGGAAATTTTTTTAATTTTAGCTGTTAGGTAAAGGGAATTTTTGACAGTGTAGTTTCCTTCAAAAACGCAATATTCTTTTGCCGATTTCGTAGAAGCGCCATCTGTATAATTAACACTGTCCACTGGAAGCGAAGGCGGCATGCAGTCGGGGGCGATGCTGGGTTCGTAGCGGTGGGCACCAGTTGTTGGCTACGACGAAACTGCCCGGGAGGCACATTTACATTCGAGTGGCCGCACGTGTCACGGTGGATGCAGCAGAGGGTCCGTAGCAGGCAGGAGTGACCCCCGTGGTTGTGTGCACCACCTGTTCTAGTGTCCGGTGTACACGAAGGACCTCTGCGGACCGAGCTGGAAATTTCTCAGCTCGCTGGACTGTGCAGTTAATGATTTACAGGGGCTGTGCTTGATGCAACCTGCAGGGTGGCGTCAGCGCCTGACGGCTTCCGCGACTGGACAAATGAACTGGCGGTTGTTGTTGTTGTTGATGTTGTCGTCTTCAGTCCTGAGACTGGTTTGATGCAACTCTCCATGCTACTCTATCCTGTGCAAGCTTCTTCATCTCCCAGTACCTACTGCAACCTACAGCCTTCTGAATCTGCTTAGTGTATTCATCTCTTGGTCTCCCTCTACGATTTTTACCCTCCACGCTGACCTCCAATGCTAAATTTGTGATCCCCTGATGCCCCAAAACATGTCCTACCAACCGATCCCTTCTTCTAGTCAAGTTGTGCCACAAACTTCTCTTCTCCCCAATCATATTCAATACCTCCTCATTAGTTACGTGATCTACCCACCTTATCTTCAGCATTCTTCTGTAGCACCACATTTCGAAAGCTTCTATTCTCTTCTTGTCCAAACTAGTTATCGTCCATGTTTCACTTCCATACATGGCTACACTCCATACAAATACTTTCAGAAATGACTTCCTGACACTTAAATCTATACTCGATGTTAACAAATTTCTCTTCTTCAGAAACGATTTCCTTGCCATTGCCAGTCTACATTTTATATCCTCTCTACTTCGACCATCATCAGTTATTTTACTCCCTAAATAGCAAAACTCCTTTACTACTTTAAGTGTCTCATTTCCTAATCTAATTCCCTCAGCATCACCTGATTTAACCCTTTGTTTCCTGGCATAAGAAAAAATTTACTTTTTAACATTTTCTTTGCAGAATTTATGCTATTGTGGCCTCAAATGACGGTAGGATTTTTTGTAAAATTTTATCTTATTTTCCACAACTTTTTTCTCTCCTGGTACTCAGAAGTACCGTCAGACTCCGTGGACAGAATCACAATATGCGCAGAAAAATGATCCAATTTTTATAACTAGTACTTTATTCCACATAAACATTAAATATTTTTACATTAGAAAATGAATTAACAGAAATATGATATGATATTTCTGAATTTTTTTTTAAATTTCGCATAAATTTATTCTAGAGCAACTTCACAATACATAGTAACTTAGCTATACATATCTCATATTTCGTGTTAGTGATACCTCATGAAATTGTAGGAAACAGTTCTTTTTCTCATTGGAGCACAAATACACTTTACATGTACTACATTGTGAATGTGGTCTCGACTGAATTTTATTTTTCGCACGCATTTCGCATCGTCCTCTTTTAAAACTGAACACTGCAAAATGGTTTTCTCGGTTGCCAAGATGTACATTCTTCGGAACAGAAAAGTTATCCTTCCTTCTCTTTGGGGGAGTTATTTCATCTTTACCAGAGTTTCTCTTTTTGAGATTTGGCACTTGCTGTTCATTCATTAGCCCTAGTGCCACAGAACTCCTGAATTCCAGCAGTGGCAGTGCCCCATGTAGATCACTGAAAATGACGTAAGCATTGTCAAAAGCAATTTCTATTGCTCCCCAGAAGAGACGGTGCCACCATTTCTCTGATCGCCTGTCAAGACCATAAGTTGAACGTAACCTGTCTGCATGATCCACACCACCCATGTGTTTCTTGTAATCACATACAATAACTGGTCGTGGTATAGTCATACTAGTTCCATCTTTCTGTTTTCATGTCACTACGCTCTGTTCAGTGCCATGAAAGTTTGACGCAAAATACACTACTTTATTTTCCCTCCATTGAAATACTGTTAGGTCTAAAGATGACACTCTGTGATTTGATTCCCCACGGTTTAGACATTTTTCTTTAGGTAAATTCCCTGGAAAACCTTTCCTGTTTGTTCTAATTGTTTCTGTGTGAGAGAAAGTGAACAGAACAACTAGTGAGAGGTAACGCATTGTTGCTACAATAAAGTGTTCGCACAACCTGACGGTACTAATAAGTCCGCCTTATATTTTCCACTTTATCTCATTCACTTGTAACGTAATGCTTCAAACTATTATAAAAAAAAAACAAAGAAGGTAAGAACGTACAATGGAAAACTCAACGGAAGTTTCAATAAATTGCACACAAACTCAGGTAACACCATTGAAACAAGCACATACAATCTTCTGTTTTCACAGCAGCGCGCAAAAAACAATCTCAAGCTCTGACCGCCAGAGAGGTCTATGTATTGCACAATAACATCTATGAAACAGTAGAGCAGAGTTACTGTTACGTACCGACGGGCTCTCAGATCACGAAACTGCACCACGAGAAAATAATGAGTGTCAAAACTTACTGGTACTTTTAAGTACCGTCAGGCAACAAAGGGTTAATTTGACTACATTCCATTATCCTCGTTTTGCTTTTGTTGATGTTCATCTTATATCCTCCTTTCAAGACACTGTCCATTCCGTTCAACTGCTCTTCCAAGTCCTTTGCTGTCTCTGACAGAATTACAATGTCATCGGCAAACCTCAAAGTTTTTACTTCTTCTCCATGAATTTTAATACCTACTCCAAATATTTTTTTGTTTCCTTTACTGCTTGCTCAATATACAGATTGAATAACATCGGGGAGAGGCTACAATCCTGTCTCACTCCTTTCCCAACCACTGCTTTCCTTTCATGCCCATCGACTCTTATAACTGCCATCTGGTTTCTGTACAAATTGTAAATAGCCTTTCGCTCCCTGTATTTTACCCCTGCCACCTTTAGAATTTGAAAGAGAGTATTCCAGTCAACATTGTAAAAACCTTTCTCTAATTCTACAAATGTTAGAAATGTAGATTTGCCTTTTCTTAATCTTTCTTCTAAGATAAGTCGTAAGGTTAGTATTGCCGCACGTGTTCCAACATTTCTACGGAATCCAAACTGATCTTCCCCGAGGTCCGCTTCTACCAGTTTTTCCATTCGTCTGTAAATAATTCGCGTTATTATTTTGCAGCTGTGACTTATTAAACTGATAGTTCAGTAATTTTCACATCTGTCAACACCTGCTTTCTTTGGGATTGGAATTATTATATTCTTCTTGAAATCTGAGGGTATTTCGCCTGTCTCATACATCTTGCTCACCAGATGGTAGAGTTTTGTCATGACTGGCTCTCCCAAGGCCATCAGTAGTTCTAATGGAATGTTGTCTACTCCCGGGGCCTTGTTTCGACTCAGGTCTATCAGTGCTCTGTCAAACTCTTCACGCAGTATCTTATCTCCCATTTCGTCTTCATCTACATCCTCTTCCATTTCCATAATATTGTCCTCAAGCACATCGCCCTTGTGTAAACCCTCTAAATACTCCTTCCACCTTTCTGCCTTCCCTTCTTTGCTTATAACTGGGTTGCCATCTGAGCTCTTGATATTCATACAAGTGGTTCTCTTCTCTACAAAGGTCTCTTTAATTTTCATGTAGGCAGTATCTATCTTACCCCTAGTGAGACAAGCCTCTACATCCTGACATTTGTCCTCTAGCCAATCCTGCTTAGCCATTTTGCACTTCCTGTC